>NC_091202.1:31515184-31525184 GCF_040958095.1 Procambarus clarkii
CACGGTCCGTGTGTTGATCACGGTCCGTGTGTTGACCACGGTCCGTGTGTTGATCACGGTCCGTGTGTTGACCACGGTCCGTGTGTTGATCACGGTCCGTGTGTTGACCACGGTCCGTGTGTTGATCACGGTCCGTGTGTTGACCACGGTCCGTGTGTTGACCACGGTCCGTGTGTTGATCACGGTCCGTGTGTTGATCACGGTCCGTGTGTTGATCACGGTCCGTGTGTTGATCACGGTCCGTGTGTTGATCACGGTCCGTGTGTTGACCACGGTCCGTGTGTTGATCACGGTCCGTGTGTTGACCACGGTCCGTGTGTTGATCACGGTCCGTGTGTTGACCACGGTCCGTGTGTTGATCACGGTCCGTGTGTTGATCACGGTCCGTGTGTTGATCACGGTCCGAGTGTTGATCACGGTCCGTGTGTTGATCACGGTCCGTGTGTTGATCACGGTAATGCAGCAACAATACTTTTTCGCCCGAATTAACGCGGGAATATATTGAATTTGCCTTCGTAAAAGTTTGTTATATTGTAACTGGTGAACAGTAACGATGTTTTAATGTTGGTTGATGCGTCACTGTTTGAAGGGTGTTGGGCTCTGGTTTGTTCCCGCCCTCTCTCCTCACCTGGGCTCTTGTCATGCGCGCGCTCCTACACGCCAGAATTGACAGGATCTACAAGCGCCCCTCCACAAGAGGCTCTTCTACAAGCGCCCCTCCAGAAGAGGCTCTTCTACAAGCGCCCCTCCACAAGAGGCTCTTCTACAAGCGCCCCTCCACAAGCGCCCCTCCACAAGAGGCTCTTCTACAAGCGCTTGTAGCAGTCTATTCTAAAATCGAACCGACTGCAACCCACCAAGAAATGACCGCTAGAAGGTAAAATTTAATGAAAATCCCATTACTTCATGATCAAAAAACAATCGAATTTTCTCCACAACCATGTTAGAATGATGGCGTCGGTGAAGGACCAAGCATACAAACTGAACAAGAGAAGAAGGGGGAAAGCACCAAGCCATTACGACTATATAGCACTGGGAAGGGGTCAGGATAAGGATTTGGGATGGGACGAGGGGAAGGAATGGTGCCCCAACCACTTGGTGGACGGTCGGGGATTGAACGCCGACCTGCATGACGCGAGATCGTCGCTCTACCGTCCAGCCCAAGTGATTGGACAACAAGGGAAGAAGAGGACAATAGAAAATATATCCGCGGAACTCTGTGTAAGATTCCATGAAGATTTTACGAGCGAGGCTGTTTAGCCTTGTGCGAAGAGGCAGCCCCAGACGAGAGCATGGTAAATATTATCGTAACTTTAGACGAGGTAAAAACAGACAAGTGAACAAATCCACAAGGGCCGTGACGAGGATTCGAACCTGCGTCCGAGAGCATCCCAGACGCTGCCTTAATCGATGCTATGGGATGCTCTCGGACGCAGGTTCAAATCCTCGTCACGGCCCTCGTGGATTTATTCATTTGATGAATCACGCAATTGTGATTTTCTGTGTGTAATAAAGATAGACACTTGTCAAATCGAATGGTTTAGAGTCGGACAAGGTATCAGCACAATACTTTGTGGCTGTATCATTATTACATCACTGGAGAAAGAGGCGAACTGCCCAGCAGCTAGAAAATAGCTTCTGTAATAAACCCATATTCAAGAAAAATTACAGGCGGCGCTAAATTGGCGACAGGTGTTGCTGACAGGTATAGCTTTCAGTGTATTTGAATGAATAAGATGAAACAATATAATGACGGGGGAATTGTGTCTGATGAGTCTACACTAATTCCAAAAGTTGACGACAATTTGGCAGGATAAATGAGGTTGAGCAGACTATAATCACTACCAATAAGACTTTGACGCAGTGCTGCATAAGATGCTGCCGCAATAGTTTTTGTTGCGATTGACCGGAACAGCATAGAACAGCGAGAGAATAACAGAGAAGGCAGTGTGTCACAGCGAGAGAGACACAGTACACTGTGTCACAGCGAGAGACACACAGTACACTGTGTCACAGCGAGAGACACACAGTACACTGTGTCACAGCGAGAGAGACACAGTACACTGTGTCACAGCGAGAGAGACACAGTACACTGTGTCACAGCGAGAGAGACACAGTACATTGTGTCACAGAGAGAGAGACAGTACACTGTGTCACAGCGAGAGAGAGACAGTACACTGTGTCACAGCGAGAGAGACAGTACACTGTATATTGACACAGGGTAACGAGACTTTGACCTGTTCTAGGACTTGTACTCTTCCTGGTGTAAGTAAATGACCTAATCATATAAGTAGATGATTATGTCAGTGTTTACAGACGATTCACATTTAAAAATAGGCGTCCGTGAGAGAGGAAGACTGCAGGACACTGGCAGGAGACACACAAGGCGTCTCCTGAGGTGGTATCAACCAGGTACGACAAAGGGTTATTGTTAATTAATGCCAGGAAATGTGGAGGGAGGAGAGCGAGGCCAGAGGAAGGAAGACCAGCAGGTCAGTATACCATGAAGGGGTTAAAACACCTTCCACAGATAAAGGAAAAAGATCTGTGAGTAGATATAAGTCTTTACCCCGAGAAACGTGAACTCAAGGTAACGTCAGCCGCCGCATTTTCAGAGTTGGCAAATATTAGGACACCCTTCAGACACCTCGTTGATGATGAACTCTATGCAGTGTGGTAGGTGAACTCTATGCAGTGTGGTAGGTGAACTCTATGCAGTGTGGTAGGTGAACTCTATGCAGTGTGGTAGGTGAACTCTACGCAGTGTGGTAGATGAACTCTACGCAGTGTGGTAGATGAACTCTATGCAGTGTGGTAGATGAACTCTATGCAGTGTGGTGTACTTATGGGAGACCAGACCAACAGTCTACAGTCTTGGTGTGCAATTCTCAGTTCAGGGAAGGAGGGAGGGAGGGAATTGGTAAGAAAAAGTGCCAAGCCATTACGACTACGTAGCAATTCAGGAAGGACAAAAGTATACTTGGAAAGATGTCCTCGGTTGTAACGAGGCCGCTCCCAGAACCTTTCTGATTCCGGGTACTGGTGAAGGTTGATAATGGAGAGAAATACTTCAGTGAATTATGAAGGTGAAAAGGAAGAGCTTACAGTAAATAACAGGACGAGGGGCGGAGGTGGGAGGGAACTAGAGACGCTGGTGAATCACAGTCATGTGAAGAAATTATCCTTTAGCTTCATACTTAAAAGTAAGAAAATGGGGTGAAGTAGACGAGGAGGAGGAGGAAGGTATCTCAAAATACGAAGTCAAAAGTAGATACAAAATTGTATCAACTATATATGTACTATACCTAGGTATAGTAGATATAGGAGATACCTGGTTGATACCTGGTTGATGGGGTTCTGGGAATTCTTCTACTCCCCAAGCCCGGCCCGAGGCCAGACTTGACTTGTGAGAGTTTGGTCCACCAGGTTGTTGCTTGGAGCGGCCCGCAGCGCCACATAACCCACCACAGCCCGGTTGATCCGGCACTCCTTGAAGGAAACAATCTAGTTTCCTCTTGAAGATGTCCTCGGTTGTTCATGTAATATTTCTGATGCTCGTTGGTAGGACGTTGAACAACCGTGGACCTCTGATGTTCATACAGTGTTCTCTGGTTGTGCCCATGGCGCCTCTGCTCTTCACTATAGATATACTATATATCTGCTATATCTGCTAGGAGATATAGGTCGGGGGGTAACTGCTCTAGACGATCACACTCCACGGTCCTCGGCTCAAATTCCTGAGATGGCTGTCTGTACGGCGCCCAGATGTTGCCACTCTGTGAAGAGCGGAGAGTAGCCGAGGGAGGAAGGGGAGAGGCCGTGTGCAGGGGACCCGCCTGAGGGAAGAGGAGGACCGAGACACCACAGTAAGTGCTCTCTCGGTCTGTTAGAAGCCGTCGGGGTAACTTAGTGCTCGGTGGAAGCGAGAGAGAGAGAGAGAGAGAGAGAGAGAGAGAGAGAGAGAGAGAGAGAGAGAGAGAGAGAGAGAGAGAGAGAGAGAGAGAGGGAGAGAGAGAGCACTCTTCAGGGGTCACTGACCAGCTGCCAACATTACCTGCTGGAAGCCACAGTTCATAACACCCTTATAACGGAACACTGATGTTCAGACCATCGTGAACACATTGTTGTTCCACCGGTTGATTGACAGTTGAGAGGAGGGACCAAAGAGCTAAAGCTCAACCCCCGCAAGCGCAATTGTAACCCACCACGAATGGAATACTAAACTATTAGGTCGAACGTACAAAAATGGACTATTGTACCTCCAAGCCTTTAATTATACTTTCAATGTTGTGAAGGGCACCACAAAAAAGAAACAATGGTTCCCAGGCCTAGTTTAGCACAGACAGGTATTTGATTAGGCCTTACGATACCGTATATTAGGCCTTACGATACCGTATATTAGGCCTTACGATACCGTATATTAGGCCTTACGATACCGTATATTAGGCCTTACGATACCGTATATTAGGCCTTACGATACCGTATATTAGGCCTTACGATACCGTATATTAGGCCTTACGATACCGTATATTAGGCCTAGGATGGCTTGAACAAATTTAGTGACGTTAAACAATTTTTAGAATGTCATTCGAGCTAATTCAATAATATAAAACTTGAACATTTTGAGTCCAACAGCACATTTGTGTACGCTCGATCAAATAGTGGTTATTAGAACTACCATTTTAGGAGGCTGTGGTTGGGATCATCACTCTTATGAGCGAGAGCATCAGTCTACTAGAAAATATTCATCACTTTGATCATACTTGCTGCGGGAGAATCTTATTTTGATGATTTAAAGTGTAATGTCCGCAGCAGCTGGGCCAGCGGTGTCATGGCTGTCAATCTGAGTGAATCAGTCAGGCAGTATTGACTCTACATCAGCAGGTCATGCAAATTCCCAGAGATACTTTTATCTAAGTGTGAGCCGACAAGTAGTAGCATCTCAGAGTCAGCTGGTTTTATTAGATAATCCATAGATGTGTGGCTCTTTTTACGATTAATCCACATACAGGCATTGGTGACGTCACTAGCCATGTTATCCTAAAACATGTTATGCGTCATGTTATCCTAAAACATGTTATGCGTCATGTTATCCTAAAACATGTTATGCGTCATGTTATCCTAAAACAAATCCACTTTACATATGTGTATTCAAGTGTAAATTAACAGATATTGATATTCTACATATTTGGGATTTGATGTGTGGTTTTTTTATATAAATTCTCTGCATTAGATTTTATATGTATATTTTGTACAGTGTTATATGCATATATGAGACATTATAATTTTAAAACTTAGGGACTTTTATTAGAGGTATTAACATGAAATCTAACGTGAAGGGTTGTTAAACAAACGCATCAGTAACAAAATGTTATACTTGTCTACCTTTAGTGCTATACTTGTCTACCTTTAGTGCTCTACTTGTCTACCTTTAGTGCTCTACTTGTCTACCTTTAGTGCTCTACTTGTCTACCTTTAGTGCTCTACTTGTCTACCTTTAGTGCTATACTTGTCTACCTTTAGTGCTCTACTTGTCTACCTTTAGTGCTCTACTTGTCTACCTTTAGTGCTCCACTTGTCTACCTTTAGTGCTCTACTTGTCTACCTTTAGTGCTCTACTTGTCTACCTTTAGTGCTCCACTTGTCTACCTCCAGTGCTCCACTTGTCTACCTCCAGTGCTCCACTTATCTACCTCCAGTGCTCAACAGTAAAGCGCACACCCTCCTGAGCAGCCTCACTCCTCACTCGCCTCATGATGGACTATTTTATTTGTCCTCGCGAGCGTTCACAACGTTAATAAACTGAGGGACTAAATTGCCCGGTCCTAACCCAACCAAAGACACGTGAATAGAAAACGGGGACATGACGTCATCACGTTTTGAGAGCCGCTGTAAACGTTTAGGGCATCAGAAACTAAATAATATAAACCACTATTTAAACTAAAATAATAAACACACAGTAACATAAATCCCCTAAGCGGCATTAAGGGATTTATACCTCAAAATGCGTTGAATTATTTGTACTATTCGAGAGGACGGGTGGGTTTAAATCCCTCAGGGTTCTAAGGTAAGGCTGGTGACACGGGGGGGGGGGGGGTATGTATACATGTGTATCCTGCTTCTCGGTGTATACATGCTCAGGCTACTCTGTCCTGGACTTGCTGGTTGGTAGGTAAGCTATTGTGGTGGTCTTAATAACCCTCCAGAGGTTGATAAGCCTCCACCCCAACACTAAATCAAGTGAAGACTTGGGTCTGGTGAAGGTTGGCTTCACGGCTTCTGTGTTGAGGTCCTGTGTGGTGTAGGTAAAGCCGCTGTGTTGAGGTCCTGTGTGGTGTAGGTAAAGCCGCTGTGTTGAGGTCCTGTGTGGTGTGTCTATGGCCGCTGTGTTGAGGTCCTGTGTGGTGTGTCTATGGCCGCTGTGTTGAGGTCCTGTGTGGTGTGTGTATGGCCGCTGTGTTGAGGTCCTGTGTGGTGTGTGTATGGCCGCTCTGTTGACGGTGTGTGGTGTGTCTATGGCCGCTGTGTTGAGGTCCTGTGTGGTGTGTGTATGGCCGCTCTGTTGACGGTGTGTGGTGTGTCTAGGGCCGCTGTGTTAAGGGTCCGAGTGTGTCGAGGGCCGCTATGTTAAGGGTCCGAGTGTGTCGAGGGCCTCTGTGTCACGTGAGAGCGTGTGAGAGACATAGCATACTTCAATCCTTTGGAAAAACGGTCGTGATTAAGTGCTTAAGTTGGATACAATCGCTCTGGAAAGACTTGGTTACCCAGAGTGGACACTAAGCGCGCTCACTCTCCCTTGGGCGGCCTCGGGGAATTTGACGAAGTATATCATGGAATAGCGAGCATTGAGGCCATCAAGGGTACAAGACAATACATCGAGGTGGTAATGACCGCTCAGTTGTGAGGTCTAGTGATGGTGTAATTCATTTATCGTTAGGTCGTATAGATAGACCCCGAATGAGTCAGTGAAATGTATTATTAACAATATATTGTGAATTTACGGTGACCCAATGCTCCTGGGAATTTGCTGGTAGGTAATAGTACTTATTGAAGTACCTTGAAGTACGCTTGCTACAGTGATTTACGAAGTTTGGTGCATTTGTGTGACTGAGTTACAGTTAATTAGTGATGTATTAATCCCTAGAGGCGTAGTGGTAACACACTCGCCAGCGATTTGGTCAAGGTTAGAATCCTGGGCAGGGAGGATTTACTGAGCCCTAATCCATACCTGCTCGCCCCAGGTATATATATATATATATATATTAGGGCTCAATTAGCAGTAATTAGGCACCTGGGTGTTACCTGATTGGCAGGTAGTGTTCCAGGGGGAAAAATAGTTGGGTAAGGCTTATCTGATCTATGGGAAGGGAAAGTTTGCAGCTTGCTAGCACGGGTCGGAAGGTTCCAATACCCACTTATGTTAAAAAAATTCTGATCCAGCTAACTGAATTGTTTACAGTGATTATCAGAGACTATATAAATTAGACTACGACAATAAACAAATCATTAAAGCTATTATGTTCAGAGTATAATGCAAAAATTACGAATTACAGTGAATAACAACATGTGCTGTATACACACTGGAATCGTGAATACGGAGACATTTTTGTTATTAATACATTAGGTACATCTGCATTAGTGCAGCTGCCCTAGACTATATGAAGTGGAGTACAGTGTGTCAAAAAAAGCTAACTAGGTGATGCTAAAAAAATCCCCATCACACAGAATAGTTAAGATTTTTTTTTTTTATTAAGTTATGAGGTACATCTGCATTAGTGCAGCTGCCCTAGACTATATGAAGTGGAGTACAGTGTGTCAAAAAAAGCTAACTAGGTGATGCTATAAAATCCCCATCACACAGGATGGTTAGTCATACAGAGACATGTGATAGGCGGTCTGCACTGGCAGACTCCGGATGCATTTTGAGGATATCAACAACACAAGATTGAATAAGGTAGCAGTGGTAATACAAGTCCCCATCTCGCAGGATGGTTAGTCATACAGAGCCATGTGTTTAATAGCTTTTTTTTTTTTTTTTTTTTTATTAACATATTAGGTACATCTGCATTAGTGCAGCTACCCTAGACTATATGAAGTGGAGTACAGTGTGTCAAAAAAGCTAACTAGGTGATGCTATAAAATCCCCATCACACAGGATGGTTAGTCATACAGAGGCATGTGATTAGCGGTCTGCACTGGCAGACTCCGGATGCATTTTGAGGATATCAACAACACAAGATTGAATAAGGTAGCAGTGGTAATACAAGTCCCCATCTCGCAGGATGGTTAGTCATACAGAGTCATGTGTTTAATAGCCTGCACTGGCAAATTTTGGGTATACTGTGAGGATATCTTCAAGAATACGAGAGTGAATAAAGTAATTGCAAAGCTCCAGGTACCTCATGCCAACTGGTCTGAAAGGTCTAATAATTGGGCATTCAGTGATGTAGTGCGGGAGATCATGCCGTAGTTCCTGCTCAGAGTTTGCAACTGGAGTGCTCAGGATTGGGAGACCCGTCACCTGCAGCCACCTGCCACAGGTAACGGTAACCCAACCTGATCCTTGCAACCACTGTGTCGCACAGTCTAGTGGACGTTTTGTGCTGTCCATAGATGTAGGTTTCAGATCTGAACAAATCATAGCTTTTTATACTAGTACTTTCAGGTCGTTGGGAGTCAGTAAGTTCTTTCCTATCAGATCTGAATGTTTGGACCAATACAGTTTTGACAGCAGAGATAGGGATACCTAGATCTAATTCAACTTCAAACTTGTTACACGCTAATTTGGCTGCAATGTCTGTCTCATTATGATGGGTTATATTTATGTGTGAAGGTATCCATACAAAGGAAATTCGAGACCCTTTACTCTGTGCATCAATTAGGTCATTTATAATTGGGAGTATGAGGTTCTTGCTGTCGATCTTCCAAGAGAAGTTTTCGATTGCTTGAAGAGCAGACTTTGAATCGCAGAATATTATTCCTCCTCCAATATTTTTTAATGTGCTGGTTGCTAAATGTAATGCTGCTAGTTCTGCTTGTGTGGAGGTCAGCCAGTTGTTTAACCTGACACTGACAGTCTTTGTGCAAATATTATTTCTATAGAACCTACATGCCGCTGCAGTCCGTCCAGTAGAAGACTGGACTGAGCCGTCGGTGTAGACACAGTGCTCGTGAGATCTTAGACTCTCGATGGAGGAGGCAATTGTTTCAAGAGTGACAGCTTTGAGTAGAGCAAGATTCTCATTATCTTTCTTGGTGACAGGTGTGTATGATACTTGAATGGTGGGGTACAGATAAAGAGGAATATCAGAGACTGGTAGATTGCACTTAAAAGGAATGTTAAGTTTAATGAGATTGTAAGCATTGTTTCTCAGCCAATTATCATAAAAGGAGTGAGTTGGTATGTCGGCACCAGTCAAAAGGGTGTTAACAGCACTAAATAATTTGTCTCTGAGCAATGTAGGAGATGTAGGATCTCTCATGACTTTAAGACAGAAGGTAGTGTTAACTTGCATTATTCTCTCTAGTATGGTTGGAAACTTCAGTTCTTCCCTCATGTTGATGATTCTTGTGCATCTTGGGGCACCAAGAATTATCCTCATGGCCTCGTTCTGTATTACTTCAAGTTTGTCCAACACAGAGGAGGGGAAATTAATTAAGTGCAGAGCATTATAATCAACGAGAGATCTAACAAGTTAAGAACCATTAAACTAAGATGAAACTCTTGGGGAAGCTCACGCCAGATTCAACTACCTCGTTCCTAAAAACTTTCCGAGCGGAGAAGACAGATGTGAAGGTTACAGAGAACCCGCTTTCAAGGACCAGACTGGTGTTTCCAGTACACACGGGATGCCAAACGGGGTTTCAATCTTTGTGGGTCTGTTCCGAGAGTTCTGTTAACTAGTCTATAGTTGTTAAATAGTGCATGTCAAAGATCGATTTCTACCTCCAATCAAAGAGGGATTGGGTTGGTAAGAGGCGCGAGCGGGCAGGTTGTCAC
>NC_091202.1:31530184-31587684 GCF_040958095.1 Procambarus clarkii
CCGAAATCATCTCAAGATAACCAAGACTCAGGAAATTGCCAAGACAGAAAAAAAATAATCGTCATTAATGGGGAATATATAGCCACATTAGAACGAAATAGGGGCAAACAAGATTCTGTCATTGTTATTAAGAAGCATTAGTGGTAAAACGTCTTATCTTGCTTTATCTTGCTTATATTGAGCTTTATCTTGCCTTTCTTCAGCCCAGTTTGTATTGTGGTGGTGAGTTGTGGTCGCCACACTGTGGACTGGACACGAGTTCGTAATAACATACAGGTATACAGGGAAGGATCACTAGCTTAATCCCAGGGATGAGTTGAGTGATTATGGAAACTTGATTTATATTCTTAAGTATGGTTGAATTTAAATGGTGACAGGATGAAAGTACTCAAGTGGATGATAGTAGGTCACCAGCTGGTGGATGATGGTAGTCCACCAGCTGGTGGATGACGGTAGTCCACCAGCTGGTGGATGTAAGGGTATAGCAAAGAAAATATTCACAAGGTATTCAACATATCAACACAAAACAATGGCTTTAAAACTGGCTCAGGTCAGGGACCACACCACCACCACCACCACAACCAGCAGGTCAGGGACCACCACCACCACCAGGCCAGGGACCACCACCACCACCAGGCCAGGGACCACCACCACCACCAGGCCAGGGACCACCACCACCACCAGGCCAGGGACCACCACCACCACCAGGCCAGGGACCACCACCACCACCAGGCCAGGAACCACCATCACCACCACCACCACCAGGCCAGGGACCACCACCACCACCAGGCCAGGAACCACCACCACCACCACCAGGCCAGGAACCACCACCACCACCAGGCCAGGGACTACCACCACCACCAGGCCAGGGACCACCACCACCACCAGGCCAGGAACCACCACCACCACCACCACCACCAGGCCAGGGACCACCACCACCACCACCAGGCCAGGGACCACCACCACCACCACCAGGCCAGGGACCACCACCACCACCACCAGGCCAGGGACCACCACCACCACCAGGCCAGGAACCACCACCACCACCAGGCCAGGAACCACCACCACCACCACCAGGCCAGGAACCACCACCACCACCACCAGGCCAGGAACCACCACCACCACCACCAGGCCAGGAACCACCACCACCACCACCAGGCCAGGGACCACCACCACCACCAGGCCAGGAACCACCACCACCACCACCACCACCACCACCACCACCAGCAGGCCAGGAACCACCACCACCACCACCACCAGCAGGCCAGGAACCACCACCACCACCACCACCAGGCCAGGGACCACCACCACCACCAGGCCAGGAACCACCACCACCACCACCACCAGGCCAGGGACCACCACCACCACCACCAGGCCAGGAACCACCACCACCACCACCACCAGGCCAGGGACCACCACCCACCACCAGGCCAGGAACCACCACCACCACCAGGCCAGGGACCACCACCACCACCAGGCCAGGAACCACCACCACCACCACCACCAGGCCAGGGACCACCACCACCAGGCCAGGGACCACCACCACCACCAGGCCAGGGACCACCACCACCACCAGGCCAGGGACCACCACCACCACCAGGCCAGGGACCACCACCACCACCAGGCCAGGGACCACCACCACCACCACCAGGCCAGGAACCACCACCACCACCACCAGGCCAGGAACCACCACCACCACCACCAGGCCAGGAACCACCACCACCACCACCAGGCCAGGAACCACCACCACCACCACCAGGCCAGGAACCACCACCACCACCACCAGGCCAGGAACCACCACCACCACCACCAGGCCAGGAACCACCACCACCACCACCAGGCCAGGAACCACCACCACCACCACCAGGCCAGGAACCACCACCACCACCACCAGGCCAGGAACCACCACCACCACCACCAGGCCAGGAACCACCACCACCACCACCAGGCCAGGAACCACCACCACCACCAGGCCAGGAACCACCACCACCACCAGGCCAGGGACCACCACCACCACCAGGCCAGGAACCACCACCACCACCACCACCACCAGGCCAGGAACCACCACCACCACCACCAGCAGGCCAGGGACCACCACCACCAGCAGGTCAGGGACCACCACCACCACCACCAGGCCAGGAACCACCACCACCACCACCAGGCCAGGAACCACCACCACCACCACCAGGCCAGGAACCACCACCACCACCAGGCCAGGAACCACCACCACCACCAGGCCAGGGACCACCACCACCACCAGGCCAGGAACCACCACCACCACCACCACCACCAGGCCAGGAACCACCACCACCACCACCAGCAGGCCAGGGACCACCACCACCAGCAGGTCAGGGACCACCACCACCACCACCAGGCGAGGGACCACCACCACCACCAGCAGGCCAGGCGCCACCACCACCACCACCACCACAGCAGGCCAGGCACCACCACCACCACCACCACCACCAGCAGGCCAGGCACCACCAGCAGGCCAGGCACCACCACCACCACCAGCACCACCAGGCCAGGCACCACCAGCAGGCCAGGCACCACCACCACCACCACCAGCAGGCCAGGCACCACCACCACCACCACCACCAGCAGGCCAGGCACCACCAGCAGGCCAGGCACCACCAGCAGGCCAGGCACCACAACCACCAGCAGGCCAGGCACCACCACCACCACCACCAGCAGGCCAGGCACCACCAGCAGGCCAGGCACCACCACCACCACCACCACCAGCAGGCCAGGCACCACCACCACCACCACAACCAGCAGGTCAGGGACCACCACCACCACCACAGCAGGCCAGGCACCACCACCACCACCAGCAGGCCAGGCACCACCACCACCACCACAACCAGCAGGTCAGGGACCACCACCACCACCACCACCCACCACAGCAGGCCAGGCACCACCACCACCACCACAACCAGCAGGCCAGGCACCACCACCACAACCAGCAGGCCAGGCACCACCACCACCACCAGCAGGCCAGGCACCACCACCACCACCACAACCAGCAGGCCAGGCACCACCACCACCACCACAACCAGCAGGTCAGGGACCACCACCACCACCACCACCACCACAGCAGGCCAGGCACCACCACCACCACCACCACCAGCAGGCCAGGCACCACCACCACCACCACAACCAGCAGGTCAGGGACCACCACCACCACCACCCACCACCAGCAGGCCAGGCACCACCACCACCAGCAGGCCAGGCACCACCACCACCACCACCACCAGCAGGCCAGGCACCACCACCACCACCACCACCAGCAGGCCAGGCACCACCACCACCACCACAACCAGCAGGTCAGGGACCACCACCACCACCACCACCACCACAGCAGGCCAGGCGCCACCACCACCACCACCACCACAGCAGGCCAGCCACCACCACCACCACCACCACCAGCAGGCCAGGCACCACCACCACCACCACAACCAGCAGGTCAGGGACCACCACCACCACCACCACAGCAGGCCAGGCGCCACCACCACCACCACCACAGCAGGCCAGGCACCACCACCACCACCACCACCACAGCAGGCCAGGCACCACCACCACCACCACCACCACCAGCAGGCCAGGCACCACCACCACCACCACAACCAGCAGGTCAGGGACCACCACCACCACCACCACCACCACAGCAGGCCAGGCGCCACCACCACCACCACCACCACCACAGCAGGCCAGGCACCACCACCACCACCACCACCAGCAGGCCAGGCACCACCACCACAACCAGCAGGTCAGGGACCACCACCACCAGCAGGCCAGGCACCACCAGCAGGCCAGGCACCACCAGCAGGCCAGGCACCACCAGCAGGCCAGGCACCACCACCACCACCACAACCAGCAGGTCAGGGACCACCACCACCACCACCACCACAGCAGGCCAGGCACCACCACCACCACCACAGCAGGCCAGGCACCACCACCACCACCACCACCAGCAGGCCAGGCACCACCACCACCACCACCACAACCAGCAGGTCAGGGACCACCACCACCACCACCACAGCAGGCCAGGCACCACCACCACCACCACCACCACAACCAGCAGGTCAGGGACCACCACCACCAGCAGGCCAGGGACCACCACCACCACCAGGCCAGGAACCACCAGCAGGTCAGGGACCACCACCACTACCACCAGCAGGCCAGGGACCACCACCACCACCACCAGCAGGTCAGGGACCACCACCACCACCACCACCCACCACAGCAGGCCAGGCACCACCAGCAGGCCAGGCACCACCACCACCACCACCACCACCACCACCACCACAACCAGCAGGTCAGGGACCACCACCACCACCACCACCACCACAGCAGGCCAGGCACCACCACCACCACCACCACCACCACCACCACTACAACCAGCAGGTCAGGGACCACCACCACCACCACCAGCAGGCCAGGGACCACCACCACCACCAGGCCAGGAACCACCAGCAGGTCAGGGACCACCACCACCACCACCAGCAGGTCAGGGACCACCACCACCACCACCCACCACAGCAGGCCAGGCACCACCAGCAGGCCAGGCACCACCACCACCACCACCACAACCAGCAGGCCAGGCACCACCACCACAACCAGCAGGCCAGGCACCACCACCACAACCAGCAGGCCAGGCACCACCACCACCACCAGCAGGCCAGGCACCACCAGCAGGCCAGGCACCACCAGCAGGCCAGGCACCACCAGCAGGCCAGGCACCACCACCACCACCACCACCAGGCCAGGCACCACCAGCAGGCCAGGCACCACCAGCAGGCCAGGCACCACCACCACCAGCAGGCCAGGCACCACCACCACCAGCAGGCCAGGCACCACCACCACCAGCAGGCCAGGCACCACCACCACCAGCAGGCCAGGCACCACCAGCAGGCCAGGGAGGCCAGGATTCTCACGCTACTTATAACACCAAAACAAAAATGTCTTTTAAGAGACTTAATATTGTGACGTCACAAGCGGCAGAATCCGGAAGGTTCCAGTAATGTGGCGCCATTAGTCTCCCTCTGGCCAGATATAGATTATTCAAAACATTTTTAAAAATTTCAAATTTTATTGAAAATATGCTAATGAGCTTGATGAAGTTCCGTTGTGGTCCTGTTCAGGTGATGAGTATTTGCATTTAAATGTAAAAATCTGAAATGGTTTAGCAGTTCATTCTGAATAAAGACAAGTCATTTGAATATCTTTGGTGTGGGCAGAGGTACTGTGGCCACACTTGGGGGGCCTGTCTGTTGGGGGCCTGTCTGTTGGGGGCCTGTCTGTTGGGGGGCCTGTCTGTTTGGGGGCCTGTCTGTTTGGGGGCCTGTCTGTTTGGGGGCCTGTCTGTTTGGGGGCCTGTCTGTTTGGGGGCCTGTCTGTTTGGGGGCCTGTCTGTTGGGGGCCTGTCTGTTGGGGGCCTATCTGTTGGGGACCTGTCTGTTGGGGACCTGTCTGTTGGGGACCTGTCTGTTGGGGACCTGTCTGTTGGGGACCTGTCTGTTGGGGACCTGTCTGTTGGGGACCTGTCTGTTGGGGGGCCTGTCTGTTGAGCACCTGTCTGTTGGGGGCCTGTCTGTTGGGGGCCTGTCTGTTGGGGGCCTGTCTGTTGGGGGCCTGTCTGTTGGGGGCCTGTCTGTTGGGGGCCTGTCTGTTGGGGGCCTGTCTGTTGTGGGGCCTGTCTGTTGGGGACCTGTCTGTTGAGCACCTGTCTGTTGAGCACCTGTCTGTTGAGCACCTGTCTGTTGGGGGCCTGTCTGTTGGGGGGCCTGTCTGTTGAGCACCTGTCTGTGTGACAGTCGAGGGACGGGTGTGTCCACCGACACATGTACCGGAGGACAGCAATATATGAATGGGACAGGCAAAATAATGTCGGATTTTCTGTTAATGCTTCCTACCCGTCCACCTCCCCCGTCCGTCGTTTCCGTCCTGATTAGACAGTGACTAGTACCCGTGACAGTGACTGGTACCTGTCCTGGTACCAGTACTGGTAGTAGTAGTACCATTAACTGCGACGGTGTAAACCATTTTGAATCATAATAAGCCTAAAGTACACCTCTGCCGACGAGACCTTAAATACAAAAAAAAATTCCCGCCAAATTTACACAAGGGCGTAAATCAGACCTCTTACACGAGAAAATCGACCTTAAATGACTCTCTGGTTAATTCATACCCCACGAATCGTTTTAATTAGAAGAAATATACCCAATGGGGGGTATCCTATCCCCCATTATGGGTATGGATTCAAAATAATGGGTGGGTATAGGCAAGGTAACTATTTAAATATTAAGGGGGGGGGGAGACACACGGCATCTGACCACAGAGGTGTAAATGTTATTCTCACTCACGAGATTATCAACCGTATGATCGCACGAGTATGGGATTATTTTGCCTTTGAATGTTAACGGTTTCAGATGGAAGTATAAATAGAATGTTCATATGGATGTAAATTTCTCTTTACAGGGTAAGATTTACGGCCTAATTACCGGTTAAGCGTTAAGTAAAGTTCAAATATTCGCGGTAAACAGCAGTGTTGTCAATATTGGCGATAGACATACTTAATTTTAACACTTTATTAATAAATGAAACTTTTTTTAATGAATGTATAGTGCTTATTATTATATAAAGAATAAGCCTTAGGTATATTAAATTATATCAATAAAGCGACATAAGTTCTCTATAATACTGACAAATTGGCTTGAAACGACAATGTTGCCACGTCCATATAACAAGGTGGATAATGTACTTTATAATCTATATAATCCACCTCTGTCTCCCGCGCCTACATACTATATAGGTACTAATAGGGTAATACTATTTGTGGTCAATGTAAGAGTAATAATTACATTAATATATGATAGTGTGGGTGTTAAGATGTTGCCACGCCTCGCTCAGGGTATATCTTGAGGTTATCTTGAGATGATTTCGGGGCTTTAGTGTCCCCGCGGCCCGGTCCTCGACCAGGCTTCCACCCCCCAGGAAGCAGCCCGTGACAGCTGACTAACACCCAGGTACCTATTTTACTGCTAGGTTACAGGGGCATAGGGTGAAAGAAACTCTGCCCATTGTTTCTCGCTGGCGCCTGGGATCGAACCCGGGTGGGAGGTGGTCCTTGGCTTTATTAATACAGCCATAATAAATATTGATGAGAGGTAACTTCGGGCTCACCATAGCCCGTTCTACTTATAACTTTTTGTTCCAGGTAGCGGATCTTAAACATTGAGAGGTAGACCTTCCCTCCAGTGACTGTTTTCACGAAATACAGATATGGTAGATAACAATTATTATGGATACAGTCAAGATAAACTTGTACTGTGAATATTACACTTGTTTAACTAATCAAACGTAAGTGATAGGAATTTTAATAGAGCTGAACAATTAGTGAATATTAGACAAACACTTTAGAAAGAGAGTTAAGGAACATTTGGGCCTGAATATTTTCAAGTGAGCCTTGATAGTAATTTGGGTTGAGTTATTGAGTATTGTTCCTCTAACCTTTCCACCACCAATTACAGGATGAAGAAACAATTTGCACACAAATATACAGGATTTGTTCATTTGATGCATCAGGTTATTGTGATTTGTGTGTAGTGACAGGATGAATAGATTATGGAGTACATAATGAATGAATTAAACTGTCAAAATATGGAATTGTGTTCCTGGTGTGGGTCAAGCAGGTCAGACAAGGGCAAGTACTCACCCTAAGGTAATGAGCCGCGCCTCTCCACCATCACCTGTGGACATTTCCCCCACCTGTTTGGCCGCCAGCTGCGCCTTATACCTCACCAGCTGCGCCTCGTAGGCCACCAGCTGCGCCTCGTATGCCACCAGTTGCGCCTCGTAGGCCACCAGCTGCGCCACATACGCCACCGACTCTCATGGTTGACAAAATTTTTAGCTGCATTATTTTGCATTTCAGCGTGCAGTTGGCCGGAGCTAACTTCCGTGCTCTAATAATAGGAATTTGACTGAACGAATTTAACCAGATTATCGCGTTAGATATCCTGTCGATATCGTCAATGTTCATTACTCAGTCTCATGACAAGTCATGTTTATCTCACTATGTATTAAATCATTAAATTAGACGTATAACGATAGCAAAATTTTAACTGATAGAAAGATAACTTAATCTCTATTTTTTTATGGTAAGTGTTATACAAGAAGTTGTCCTTTCATTGTCACCTTTTTCTTATGTCTGACCTTTGTGAAAAGTGTCTCGATATTTGATTCGATAATGCAATTGTGAAAGCTATTCGAGGGTTGGTGAGGGGGTTTGTGGGAGGGTGTTGCGGAGGGTGTTGGGGGAGGGGTGTTGCGGAGGGGTGTTGCGGAGGGGTGTTGGGGGAGGGTGTTGGGGGTGTGGGGGGGTGCTACGAGAATAGTGAGGTCGCTGTGGTTTGGGATGAGAAGCTGATTGTGAAGCTGTAATATATGTTTTGCATGACGGCCCTGCGGTAGTGGTTGGGGAGAGGGGTTGTAGAACTGTGGTTACGGGGGGATAGCGGGGTAGTGGTGACTTTGTTAGCTGTAGGGTAGGGGTTTGGTTAGGAATGAGAAGGTGGGGGGGGGGGTAAGTATGGGATCTGAAGGTGGAGAGAGAGGATAGGGGGAGGATGGGTGTGGGTACAGAGGAGTGGGTACGTGTTTACAAGGGAAGGTCATTGAGGCTGAAGAGATAGTTAGCGAAGGTTAAGAAGAGTTGTTTGTGCTGGCCAGATTAGCAGGACAGCGGGGGTGGGGAGGGGAGAGGTTCTTGTATTGAGAATACAGGTTGACGGAGGGACAGGTTGACAGAGGGACAGGTTGACAGAGGGACAGGTTGACAGAGGGACAGGGTGACGGAGGGTTGGTTGCATCCTTATCCTCACTCTCAATCATTTTAACATATATTGAACGTAATATATCGTTTTGATTCATTTTATTAAATCCCACGAGAATCTTGTACGGAGTTACCATGTCCCCCCTCCTAAACGTGGTCAAGTGCAGCTACCAGTTCCAATTCTTGTTGCCTTAAGAGCGTGCTGTTTGTGTAACGAGCGTGCGTGCGTGCGTGCGTGTGTGTGTGTGTGTGGGGGGGGGGTGCTTGTGTGGTGCGGGGGGGGGGGGGGGGAGGGGTGTGCTTGTGTGCTCGTCAGGAGGAAAGGCGGAAAATATGGCGGCTGTGGCGAGACAGATGAAAAAGGTTTAGAGTTTGGGGTCCACAGAGGCGGGCTGAGGCGTGAGTGAATGTCAATATTTGAGCTGTTATATTCCTTGCCCGGGCTCCTGCCCACCGTGTCAACAGCTGTGAGGCTGCTGGTGCTGCTGTTGGTGCTGGTGCTGCTGCTGCTGCTGCTGCTGCTGCTGCTGCTGGTGCTACTGCTGTTGCTGCTCCTGCTGCTGTTGGTGCTGCTGCTGGTGCTGTTGCTGGTGCTACTACTGTTGGTGCTCCTGCTGCTGTTGGTGCTGCTGTTGGTGCTCCTGCTGGTGCTGCTGTTGGTGCTGCTGCTGCTGCTGCTGGTGCTGCTGGTGCTGCTGCTGGTGCTGCTGCTGCTGCTGCTGCTGCTGCTGCTGCTGGTGCTGCTGCTGCTGCTGCTGCTGCTGCACGCCAAGCTCCGTAAATGCCGGTGAAAGAAAGATTTAAGTGCTTATAACATATATACAAGATAATACTGTCCACAGCATTATGATCTGCGTATCCTCGATCAACCCGTTCTCGCAAATTCGTAAAGTCAATATTGACTTATTAAATAAATACATAGGTGACATATTAAACATAATAGATACCCTTAAAAAGCATAGAAAACACCGACCTTACATAACCTTGTTAGTATCTTAAGATAAGCATCTTATAGCTTCGTAATTACAATTATTACCTAACCTATAATAGGTATAGGTTAAGTAATAATTGTAATTACGAAGCAATAAGATGCTTATCTTAAGATACTAACAAGGTTAGGTAAGGTCGGTGTTTTCTATGAATCTTTTTAAGGGTATCTATTATGTTTAATATGTCACCTATGCATTTATTTAATAAGTCAATATTGACTATACGAATTTGCGAGAACGGGTTGCCTCGATAAGGGGGAGATTCTGGCGATATTTTGCCGTAGGAGTGTGGTACCCGGTGGTGCCCGGGGTAAACGCTCTTTCACCACGCTCCTCTTTCACCTCTTTTCCCCTCCTCCCTTCCCTCCCATCTCCCTTCCCTCCCCGTCTCCCCTCTTCCCCACTCGCCCCTTCTCTCTCCTTCCTTGTCTGCACTCCAAGCTTGAACACTTCCCCGCGCGCGCGCGCGCGCGCGTGTGTGTGTGTGTGTGTGTGTGTGTGTGTGTGTGTGTGTGTGTGTGTGTGTGTGTGTGTGTGTGTGTGTGAATAAATAAATAAATAAATATTATACATATATATTATATATATTATATATATTATAATAGAAGGATTACATGGCTGCACTTTTCACTTTATCTGTTTCTTTGCCCCTGTTAACGGCTTCCACCTATTGCTCTTCTCCCAGAAAATGTATTATGCACAGAAACAACCTTTTGGGACTCAGAAAATATATTACGATCACAAAACAACTCTAGGGGAAACACACCATAATATTTCACAACTTGAAATGGTAATATTTCTTAAAGCATTGGTCGACCGCGATCGTCCTGTGTCCGTCCCATACCCCAGACTAGTATTTCCCCCCTGCAAAGTTGGTTGAGCCGAACCCCAAGGTGTCCGGCCTCCTAGTTTGCACACACACACACACACACACACACACACACACACACACACACACACACACACACACACACACACACACACACACACACAGAAAGAGAACACACATAAAGAGAATAACGTCTGCGGCATATGCGAGGCTGGCTAACATCAGAACAGCGTTCAGGAACCTGTGTAAGGAATCATTCAGAATCTTGTACACAACATATGTAAGACCAATCCTGGAGTATGCGGCCCCAGCATGGAGCCCGTACCTTGTCAAGCACAAGACGAAGCTGGAAAAAGTCCAAAGGTATGCTACTAGACTAGTCCCAGAACAAAGAGGCATGAGTTAAGAGGAAAGGCTGCGGGAAATGCACCTTACGACACTGGAAGACAGAAGAGTAAGGGGGAACATGATCACAACCTACAAAATCCTCAGGGGAATCGACCGGGTAAACAAGGATGAACTATTCAACACTAGAGGGACGCGAACAAGGGGACACAGGTGGAAGCTGAGTACCCAAATGAGCCACAGAGACATTAGAAAGAACTTTTTCAGTGTCAGAGTAGTTAGTAAATGGAATGCACTAGGAAGTGATGTGGTGGAGGCTGACTCCATACACAGTTTCAAATGTAGATATGATAGAGCCCAGTAGGCTCAGGAATCTGTACACCAGTTGATTGACAGTTGAGAGGCGGGACCAAAGAGCCAGAGCTCAACCCCCGCAAGCACAATTAGGTGAGTACACACACACTCTCTCTCTCTCTCTCTCTCTCTCTCTCTCTCTCTCTCTCTCTCTCTCTCTCTCTCTCTCTCTCTCTCTCTCTCTCTCTCTCTCTCTCTCTCTCTCTCTCTCATATTGATAATCATTTAGCAGAAACATCCTCTGAGAAGTCGATCTTGGAGATTAACTTGGTGGAGGTGAGATAGTGAGGTGTGAGGCTTGGTGGAGGTGAGATAGTGAGGTGTGAGGCTTGGTGGAGGTGAGATAGTGAGGTGTGAGGGAACCTCTCCCTCCTGTCAGCCCCCCCCCCCCCTCCCGTCACTTAGTAACGGGGAGGGGGGGGGGTTCCTGCTATTATCCATAAGTAATGATGATAAAGGCTTAAAAATGAGGTTATTAGGAATGAATAACAGTAAGTGGGGAGTCAGTTAGTGCTTGATTATTGTAATTAAAGCCGAGGGTTGTTGGTGTAAATTGTGCCGGCGAAGCTGATGTGCTCCACCAATCACAACGCCACCAGCTGTCTGTGAGGCTGATGACCTCCGCCAATCAGAGGTAAGCAGAGTGTACCTGTGAGAGTGACGTGTATAACAATCACTGTCACACACACTACCAGGGGGGGCCTGGTGGCCTGGTGAATAGCGCGCAGGTCTCGTAATTCTGTGGCGCGGGTTCGATTCCCGCACGAGGCAGAAACAAATGGGCAAAGTTTCTTTCACCCTGAATGCCCCTGTTACCTAGCAGTATATAGGTACCTGGGAGTTAGTCAGCTGTCAGGGGCTGCTTCCTGGTGTGTGTGTGTGGGGTGTAAAAAAAAAGTAGTTAGTAAACAGTTGATTGACAGTTGAGAGGCGGGCCGAAAGAGCAAGGCTCAACCCCCGCAAACACAACTAGGTGAATAGAACTAGGTGAATACACTGGTTCTGGGAGCCCAGCGCCCTCAACAATCACTGCCACATATCATGAACAATCTGCTGGACCGTGTTTCATCAACCATTTACGAAACCTGTGTATCTTTCAACAATCAAGGCATCTTTGTTTACATTTGTTTTCGTAAACAGTTTACAAGCTTCGAAACGTCACAATCTACGATTACTATTGATGTAAAAAAAAAAACTGGTGGTGCTTCAGAGCTCATAAACTGCTCAACAAAAATAAACATCCGCCATTATTGTTGAAAGATGCAAATGTTTCGTCAGTGGATGAGTAAAATATTTCACTAGTCCTGGCCCAATGGTTAGCTTCCCCTCCACGAGTCCTGGACTCTGTGATACGATTATCCTTCAACCGCTTTCTAATTCTAATTATAATTATAATTACAATTATTATACCAGGATCCGGGTGACCTGACCTCACACTCCTCCTGCAGGACTTCTGGGGTCCTCCTTGTCGCGGGTCAAGGCCTTGGCAGCACATCAGTCAAGTGCAGGCGATGAGTCACAATAACGTGGCTGAAGTATGTTGACCAGACCACACACTAGAAGTTGAAGGGACGACGACGTTTCGGTCCGTCCTGGACCATTCTCAAGTCGATTGTGAGAATGGTCCAGGACGGACCGAAACGTCGTCGTCGTCCCTTCACCTTCTAGTGTGTGGTCTGGTCAAAAGTATTTGAACATCTTTACAATATGTTCAAAAAAATTAGGAGTGGCAAAATTAACACATCGTGTAAACTAGGAAAATTATAATAGTCAGCCAACTGGCGTTTTAGAACTTGGAATTAGATTCGTAGAAACAGTGATTGTTTCCGTGTTTTGACCACAGTTAGTGTACTGTCTTGTACGGACAAGACTTGACACTTACAGGTCAGTCTTGTCTCAGCTGTTCCTGTACTCCTGTCAAGAGTCCCACAAACACCTTCAACTACCCTCTCCAAAACAACCCATGTTGTCAAATCCACATTCCGAATATTTCTGAAATTGCTTCAATTTGGAAACGTCATGGTTCACCCTTCAAAAAACTTGGGACAGTACATATTTAAAAATAATATCAAGGCCATTTTATGTATAGGAAAACATTTTAGTACGGTTGGGTTCGTTCTCGACCCACAATCGGGAATACCGAGTTCGAATCCCGGGCGAGACAGAAATGATTGGGCACGTTTCTTATCATCTAATGTACCTGTTCACCTAGCAGTAAATAGGTACCCAGGAGTTAATCAGCTTGTTGTGGGTTTGCATTATTGAGAGGGGAGAGGGCAGTAGTTTGACCCTTGGGAGGGGGGAGGGTAATAGGCCTCGAAATAGGCCTACCAATTATTAAGCAGCACGAAAATAGACCTCTTACCTCCACCAATGGTGGGACACGAATGACAAATATTCAAATCCTTCTCCTTGCTCAGGTTGCCTAGCAACTACCAATCACATTTACTCTCCCCCGTGTGATGTCAGCCTCTCACTAATGCTAATCATGGTTTTGATTGGTTGTCTTGATCTAATTGTTCATTTGTTCGTAGTGGGGGCGAGTGGCTGTTCTTCGTGGGGTGACTTGTATGTCTTGCTGGCGGGATGGACAATATTCTTTAACTTGCTACTTATACCCACATTCTTGCTACTTATGCTTATTTACCCTTTCTCCTCTTTGTGTACTTACTGGTTCCCTCCTTCACGGCCTACTTCCCACCTTCACGGCCTACTTCCCACCTTCACGGCCTACTTCCCACCTTCACGGCCTACTTCACTCCTTCA
This sequence comes from Procambarus clarkii, assembly GCF_040958095.1. Taxonomy (NCBI): domain Eukaryota; kingdom Metazoa; phylum Arthropoda; class Malacostraca; order Decapoda; family Cambaridae; genus Procambarus; species Procambarus clarkii. Next base: position 31,544,301 of record NC_091202.1, read on the forward strand.
CGGCCTACTTCCCACCTTCACGGCCTACTTCCCACCTTCACGGCCTACTTCCCTCCTTCGCGGCCTACTTCCCACCTTCACGGCCTACTTCCCACCTTCACGGCCTACTTCCCACCTTCACGGCCTACTTCCCACCTTCACGGCCTACTTCCCACCTTCACGGCCTACTTCCCTCCTTCACGGCCTACTTCCCTCCTTCACGGCCTACTTCCCTCCTTCACGGCCTACTTCCCTCCTTCACGGCCTACTTCCCTCCTTCACGGCCTACTTCCCTCCTTCACGGCCTACTTCCCACCTTCACGGCCTACTTCCCACCTTCACGGCCTACTTCCCACCTTCACGGCCTCCTGGAGTGCTCTTCAAGCCTCAACTCTACCGGTAAAGGCCCGGTCCCCACTTCATCTTGACACATACAATGTACAAATACATCTGCATCTAGACGGTGATCTAGAGAGACGGGGGTAGCAAGAGCTAGCTGTCAACTAGAAAATACAAGAACACAACTAGTACAGGTCTCTCCTGGTGAATACAGGTCTTTTCCAGCTCAATTCGTGCCAGTTCAATTCCCCGCGCTAGTAAGCACGGTAATCTGCCGTAACTGGCTATTAATCTGAGCAATAAAGGCAGTCTTTTTTTTAACTAGTAATTAATGCCGCGTGGGTGATGCTACGGAACACGTGGAGATACACGAATTGTTTAGAGACTTAATTCTCTGAGAATTGGGCAGAGAATTGAGTCTCTGCCCAATTCGCTACAGAAATATAGCTACACACGGATTCCTCTACGTAACTTAATCATCTTTCCTGGCCACAATTGTGGTTATTATGTACAATAAATAAACACGTGCAGAGTACTAGAGTACCGCGAGCACAGCCCCACACAGTACGTCGTGGAGCACGCGCCCAGGTGCTGGGAGGGTGGACCCCGCCCACAATGCTAGATAAACTACCAGTTTCTTTTAATTAGTAACAACAGTATGACGTTCCTGTCGTTAATACAATTGTTAAAACATGTCATCAAGACGATAGCAGTAACAACACAATGACACGCCACAAAGTGACATAATTGACGCGCTAATTGTGTAAATTCTCGAATTAAAAATTCCCTGCTGAAACTGTTGCCACATTTCAGGCGTGACTACTGGATATAACGATCTACTCGATACTATTTCAGCACTCATGTTGTTAATACCTATTAACTTACAAATAGTCAACTTGTCTCAATATTTATCCCAGTACTGGGGATCCAGATGGAAATTGCTTTTAAGTCGTGCAACATGTGGCACCATGGCAGAGACAACGTCTCCGATTCGTTCTCTTCGACATCAGGTACTCCTCTGGCTGTCCGGACGCGGGCACCCGACTCGTCCTCTCGAAATAATACAACACATTTTGACGTATAAATTACCCCCTCAAAGGCCAAAAATCGATGTCAAAAAATCCTAGCGGTTGTGTTAGGTTCGGGCAGTTTAATACGTCGGTTTAGTGACGTTGTGCACGCTCGGACGGGCTGAATCATTATCACCGGTGTGATACAGTATTATTTAAAACCATCATTACTCTATGACTAATTTCCCCAAGACGGGTAAATTTCCATACCATGTCACATTACTTTAAATAATTCACGACACTCGTTGCAAATCTGGAGTGCAAATTTAAAACAGCCTAATAACAAAATCTCTAATTTTGGTTCACATCATTATTTCATCTTCGACAAAGCTGCCTATGTATGCAAACTGATTTTCATCTCAATTTAAACTCCCTCAGTGACTGGTGTCTTGACATAGTGAGTATAGGATCTTGTAGTTACCAGAGTGTAGTTACAGGACGAGTAATTACCCTGGTGGTGTCCCGTCTTCACTGTCACATGACGCTTTGAAACTATTGACGGTTTTGGCCTCCACCACCACCACCTTGACACTTGTTCCAACCGTCTACCACTCTGAAAAGGCGAACTTTCTAATGTGTTTCCGGTAGCTTTGTTGCCATAGTTTGAACCCATAGCCTCTTGCACGCCGTCTACGTAGGGGGGTGGCTGTCTCCAGCCTGTAGTAACGGTACACAAGGGCTCTCCAGCAGGCTGGGGTTGGGTTCCCCCAGCGACCCGCCAGCAGGCTGGGGTTGGGTTCCCCCAGCGACCCGCCAGCAGGCTGGGGTTGGGTTCCCCAGCGACCCGCCAGCAGGCTGGGGTTGGGTTCCCCAGCGACCCGCCAGCTGGCTGGGGTTGGGTTCCCCAGCGACCCGCCAGCTGGCTGGGGTTGGGTTCCCCAGCGACCCGCCAGCTGGCTGGGGTTGGGTTCCCCAGCGACCCGCCAGCAGGCTGGGGTTGGGTTCCCCCAGCGACCCGCCAGCAGGCTGGGGTTGGGTTCCCCCAGCGACCCGCCAGCTGGCTGGGGTTGGGTTCCCCAGCGACCCGCCAGCTGGCTGGGGTTGGGTTCCCCAGCGACCCGCCAGCTGGCTGGGGTTGGGTTCCCCAGCGACCCGCCAGCAGGCTGGGGTTGGGTTCCCCCAGCGACCCGCCAGCAGGCTGGGGTTGGGTTCCCCCAGCGACCCGCCAGCTGGCTGGGGTTGGGTTCCCCAGCGACCCGCCAGCTGGCTGGGGTTGGGTTCCCCAGCGACCCGCCAGCTGGCTGGGGTTGGGTTCCCCAGCGACCCGCCAGCTGGCTGGGGTTGGGTTCCCCAGCGACCCGCCAGCTGGCTGGGGTTGGGTTCCCCAGCGACCCGCCAGCTGGCTGGGGTTGGGTTCCCCAGCGACCCGCCAGCTGGCTGGGGTTGGGTTCCCCAGCGACCCGCCAGCTGGCTGGGGTTGGGTTCCCCAGCGACCCGCCAGCTGGCTGGGGTTGGGTTCCCCAGCGACCCGCCAGCTGGCTGGGGTTGGGTTCCCCAGCGACCCGCCAGCTGGCTGGGGTTGGGTTCCCCAGCGACCCGCCAGCTGGCTGGGGTTGGGTTCCCCAGCGACCCGCCAGCTGGCTGGGGTTGGGTTCCCCAGCGACCCGCCAGCTGGCTGGGGTTGGGTTCCCCAGCGACCCGCCAGCTGGCTGGGGTTGGGTTCCCCAGCGACCCGCCAGCTGGCTGGGGTTGGGTTCCCCAGCGACCCGCCAGCTGGCTGGGGTTGGGTTCCCCAGCGACCCGCCAGCTGGCTGGGGTTGGGTTCCCCAGCGACCCGCCAGCTGGCTGGGGTTGGGTTCCCCAGCGACCCGCCAGCAGGCTGGGGTTGGGACTAGTGGGGTTTTATACCAGAATTCTGCCATTATTAATTAGATTTTGGGATGAGGCTAATTCAATTTTTTTTAAGAGAATTTTGGATAGAATGTTATTCGAAGCTGACTAGTGGATGTTGGTTGTGGTGGTGCAGCGGTTGTTGGTTGTGGTAATGGTGGTGGTTGGTATGGTAGTGTAGTAGTTGTTGGTGGTAGTGTAGTAGTTGTTGATGGTGGTTGGTATGGTAGTGTAGTAGTTGTTGGTGATGGTGGTTGGTATGGTAGTGTAGTAGTTGTTGGTGGTGGTAATGGTGAAGGGGGGGCATAAGTCCAGCTAATGTACGGGTTATGATACCAGAGGATACCACAGAGGGCCTTTTACCTAGTGTTAAGAGCCCATTAATAAAGACACAATATGGAAAATTGGTAATGACCATGAATAGTTTGGGAACCTGGGGCCAGATTCACGAAAGCAGTTACGCAAGCACTTACGAACCTGTACATCTTTTCTCAATCTTTGGCGGCTTTGTTTACAATTATTAAACAGTTAATGAGCTCCGAAGCACCAGGAGGCTGTTTATAACAATAAAAACACTTGAATGGCAAGTTTTCATGCTTGTAAACTATTTAATAAATATAACCAAAGCCGTCTATGAGGAAAGATGTACACGTTCTTAAGTGCTTGCGTAAGTCCTTTCGTGAATCTGGCCCCAGTACCATAGCCGCCCGTCGTTCTTAGGTGTCCCAATGTCCAGCAAACAGTCAGTTTAAAGTGGTCTCTCCTAACCTACCAGAGGACCCAAAACAGAAAACGGGACAGTAAGTCACTTTCGCCAGCCGCTTCCATTTTTTAGTACGACGATTTTTGGACCTTATGTAACGCATACGAGCGAAATGCGACGGTCTTTGTAGAAGGACAGGGGCCAGATTCACGAAAGCACTTATGCAAGTACCTACGAACGTGTACATCTTTCCTCAATCTTTGACGGCTTTGGTTACATTTATTAAACAGTTTACAAGCATGAAAACTTGCCAATCAACTGTTGTTGTTGTTATAAACAGCCTCCTGGTGCTTCAGAGCTCCTTAACTGTTCAATAATTGTAAACAAAGCCGCCAAAAGATTGAGAAAAGATGTACAGGTTCGTAAGTGCTTGCGCAACTGCTTCGTGAATCTGGCCCCAGGTTGATAACAGACCCTCGCATAGAAAACGTTTGAGTTGTTTGAGAGTCGCTATAATTTATAGTACATTATATTTTGCCCGTTGGCGATTTCGACGTCAAACTACAATGTATTATTCACGACGTCAAACTACAATGTATTATTTTTTGTTTAATTCAATACCACGAGAAAGCCTAGTTTTTTTTTTTTTAGCCAAGTTTTTATTTTTATATGAAGATAATTGGAAAACTCTAAAACAAATAGTTGCTGATGAAACCACATAATTTAACAAATATTTTAAAAAGTTGCTCAATATTTTGTTCAATTTATGTATGAACACGAAATTATAATCAGATTAAATGAATGAAAAGTCGTTAGAAAATGTTTACAAAGTTAATTGTATCATTAGAATATATTGTTGAGGCTAAGTGTATTGTGGCCGCATTACCGCCAGGAACATTCAAATCACAAAACATAATTTTGGAGCTTAACATTAACAACTCCGTTGGTTTCCATTAAATTTTAATGAAATTTTCACACAATGCGCAGGTAAAGAGGCGCTTCAATTTTTCTAATTATTAAAAACATTTTTTTTGCTAGTTTTATTTCAAAATTGCAACAAATTTTTGCTTGTTTTATTTAAAAAAAAAATTGTAATGTCCTTCCAGTTAACGATTGAACGGAATCTTATCTTTACAATAATGACAAACTATTGACTTTGTAATATCATTTGTCAAGTAATATAGGAGATCATACTATGAAATACACGAGCGCATATTCATTGGTTAATCTTGGGAATGGCTGATTTAATAAGGTTATATCCAATGTGTTATACAGCTACTACTGGACTCTACTGGGTTCTTAAATCTCAGTGGTAATGTGAGATGTGTATCTTTTATTTTTTAATATTATTATACCACAGACGTGGCCACACACTTACTATGCTAACCAGCATGTATACATTTTTTTTTCTGTCCTCCATGGACTGGGTGAGAGATCTGTTAAACATATAGTTCAGTGATTTATTGAACAATCAACCACAGAAGGTGATTGTAGTGCTTTTAAAATGCTAATCTAACCTACAGACATAAATACACTGATTTACGTCGGTCCTGCTTAAACAGTGTTCAAGATGTCTTTTTACATAGTGTCATTAATGTGCGTTTACAAAGGTGAAATGCAATTCTGACCAGCTTCCACATATACACACGTGTATGTGTGTGTATATATATATATATATATATATATAATATATATATATATAATATACATATACATATATACATAATCTTACTTTGACAGTGTAAGATAGCTGTTTTAGAAACTAGTGTGTTTTTAAGCCCTTAACCACTGAAGATGATTAGAGTGCTTGTACAAGCTCAGGTTCTAGTTACATCACAGATATTGTACAACTGATGCATTACATAGTTAATCTTGGGTACAAGTCCAATACATCATTGTGTTCCAGCATTCATATAGTATTTACAGAGTTCAGCATACCTCATCCCAGGAGGGCGAAAGTCAGTCAATATGGGACATTCTACAATATAATGTTCAAGGGAGAGCATGTTTTCTCTTTCACAAAGTTGACACATGGTGTATTGGACATTTGGGTTTCGAGAAAGCTGCCAGATACGTCTATCCCAGGTGTATTCAGGCCACTATAACAGCTCATTATCAATTTCTTGCTCTATTAGTTCCATTTATAAATGTCTCCTCACGATATTTATCATAATACTTGATGCTATAGCTTTCAGGTCTTTGTGAATTTGTTAGGTAAGTAATATTTTCATTAGATTACAATGGTGTGGCGAGTATCCCCACAGTGCTGGCATTTACTCCTTCTGCTGATTATGGTGGTAATATTGGCGCTAAAAAGGTGAGAATAATAGTGGAAGATGAAATTACAGTAGCGAGAATGTTGACGGTATGAGTGAGAAGCTGCCTCCTCCCTGACACACTATTCCTAAACACCATCTCACTGCCTCTCAGCATCTGGAGAAATGTACAGAAGCCTAGCTACTCCCTTAACTTGTCCCAGTGTGTACAGCAGTTATAACTCAGCCTCAGCAGGGTCAACAACAAAGCAAGGAGATACACAGAAACACAAAATTCTTAGAATATCATACAATTAAAAAAACATTACGCTAGTAGCCTCTTCTCAAAATTGAATTTAAATGTCCATTCAGTTCCGAGCTCACTAGGTTTCCTTTGGCCCTTTGTTCTCACATTCTAACATTATTCAGAAGCTATACGTGAGTGTAACAGGAGAAATGGAATAAAACTCTTGTATCAAAGTTAACGAGGCTCACTTCACTTGGCTAATACTTAGAAATCAAATGCAAATAAAACAATACACTAGCCTTCACTAGTCACTGAAATCCTGCAACAATTATCATAGGCAAAACTAATGATGTCAACGAACACCATTATGCACAATCCCTAAATTGTTCCTTGGAACATTACTAATTCAAAGGGGAAAGGGAAGGAAAATTTTACTTGACTAAACATATCCTTAGCTGGCTGACTGCCACGGCCTTCTTGTCCTGAAGCGTGGAATGGCAGGCAGGAAAAGTTGCTCCACCGCACGGCGCTTGCTCACACTACTGGCGTCTGTCACTGCCACTCTCACTGGCGCAGACGTTCACTGCAGGCTTGGCTTAATCCAGACTGCCTGCCCGATTACTGCAGGTATGCCAGTGACTTACGTGATGAGAACCCCAGTCACCGGGGTCTCTATCTCTCCAGGAGATTACCACTAAACTCGTAGCTGGATGCCAGTGGCTGCTCCCAAAGGACTACCACTACAAATTACTGGAACCGTCTGTGCTCACTTGCGCTACTGCTCTGCCCAACTCAAAACTGATAATATCACCGGTGAAACAAATCGTAGCCTCTCATTGCTCGCACAAATGTGTCTCAGGCATAATAGGCTACCTCACTGCTAGGCTACTTATCTCACTAGTGGTCTTTCACTGGGTAATCAAAGTCAGGGTTGCTCTTGCATGCAAGAATTTCATTGCACTCCTTACCTCAGAATTACCAAACCTTCTGGGCTGGGATTGTCCTCGAGAAATGTGGTAGAGCCGAGTAAGCGTCAAGTGACCCTTAACATAGGTCCTCTACACGGTGGAGTCTGTTCAACTGGGCGTTTGATGTCACTCCCTTAGCTCCAGACCAAGGATTTTGTTCACTACTGCTCCTCAACTTACAAGTTCAGAGACTAATGTCGAAATAACCTCTCCTGGGTTACCCAGCTTGCTGCTCGTGGTGATATACCGTCCTTAGAACGCCACAAAGCTTCTGTCTCCCATATATACCCAACGATTTCTAATAAAATCTCAGAGCTGGACTTGTTTTCCGCCCTCCACCAAATTCTCTGAGTACAATGTCACCGTCTACCACCAGTGACTAGCTACGAAGTTAGTTCTCACTGAGGACGTTACTTTAAACTGCTGTTAATTCGTTACTTCAAGCAAATGTAAACATGTTTCCTCTTCTCACTTTGGTCTCGGCCTCTTCACCTCCGCCTCTCTAGGAGCCAAAAATCACAACTGGCAGCGGCGCCTACAACCGCCATCTTTGGGAATTGTCGCTAGGCTTCTCCCCTTTGAAACTAAAGACATTAATTTCTCAGTTCTGCAACTCACTGCTTTCCCGTAACAAATAAAATGTTCTCTGGGCCATGTAATATGAACATGGAGATGGGGAAATGACTCTTGAAGCAGGGCAAGGTACCAGCAATCGTAACAGAAGTATCTTCATAAATAGAGGAACCCCTTGAGGCATATTTTGATGCCGAGAACAAACCTGCTGACCGCCATGGAAAACACCCAGCAGCAGCCTTTACAAATGCGCGGGAACTGGTGCATCCATAAAGCAGATTGACCGCCATGCTATACCCTGGCAGTTACTTAGCACGTCAGCTAGAATCTCGTTACGGGGAGTTGGTGAGCCATCCACAGGGCGCGGGAACACAAACATTAACCACTCTCATGAACCAACTGGCTAATGAGGAGTAGTGGTGCCCGTCGTTCCTGTCAACCCGCGCGACCAGTAAACAAGCCTCATGCTACCTGCTGCCCGTCTCGCAAGAGATTGGGCTGTGCTAGGGTGATCTACACGGCCTCACACTACTGGGGCTGTGTTAGGGTGATCTACACGGCCTCACACTACTGGGGCTGTGTTAGGGTGATCTACACGGCCTCACACTACTGGGGCTGTGTTAGGGTGATCCACACCTCACACTACTGGGGCTGTGTTAGGGTGATCTACACGACCTCACACTACTGGGGCTGTGTTAGGGTGATCTACAGAGCCTCACACTACTGGGGCTGTGCTAGGGTGATCTACACGGCCTCACACTACTGGGGCTGTGTTAGGGTGATCCACACGACCTCACACTACTGGGGCTGTGTTAGGGTGATCTACAGAGCCTCACACTACTGGGGCTGTGCTAGGGTGATCTACACGGCCTCACACTACTGGGGCTGTGTTAGGGTGATCTACAGAGCCTCACACTACTGGGGCTGTGCTAGGGTGATCTACACGGCCTCACACTACTGGGGTTGTGTTAGGGTGATCTACACGGCCTACTGGGGCTGTGTTAGGGTGATCTACACGGCCTCACACTATTGGGGCTGTGTTAGGGTGATCCACACGGCCTACTGGGGCTGTGTTAGGGTGATCCACAGAGCCTCACACTACTGGGGCTGTGTTAGGGTGATCCACAGAGCCTCACACTACTGGGGCTGTGTTAGGGTGATCCACACGGCCTACTTGGGCTGTGTTAGGGTGATCCACAGAGCCTCACACTACTGGGGCTGTGTTAGGGTGATCTACACGACCTACTGGGGCTGTGCTAGGGTGATCTGCACGACCTCACACTACTGGGGCTGTGTTAGGGTGATCTACACGACCTACTGGGGCTGTGCTAGGGTGATCTGCACGACCTCACACTACTGGGGCTGTGCTAGGGTGATCTGCACGACCTCACACTACTGGGGCTGTGTTAGGGTGATCCACACGGCCTACTGGGGCTGTGTTAGGGTGATCTACACGACCTACTGGGGCTGTGCTAGGGTGATCTGCACGACCTCACACTACTGGGGCTGTGTTAGGGTGATCTACACGACCTACTGGGGCTGTGCTAGGGTGATCTGCACGACCTCACACTACTGGGGCTGTGCTAGGGTGATCTACACAGCCTCACACTACTGGGACTGTTAGGGTGATCCACACGGCCTACTGGGGCTGTGTTAGGGTGATCTACACGACCTACTGGGGCTGTGCTAGGGTGATCTGCACGACCTCACACTACTGGGGCTGTGTTAGGGTGATCTACACGACCTACTGGGGCTGTGCTAGGGTGATCTGCACGACCTCACACTACTGGGGCTGTGCTAGGGTGATCCACAGAGCCTTACACTACTGGGACTGTTAGGGTGATCCACACGGTCTCACACTACTGGCTGGACACATGCGCCAGTGACGCGCAGTAAACTGCTACAGAATAGCCTAGCATTTTTTTTGTTTGTTCTGGAAATGCAACTTTGTCGTTATAATTTATTGTATCACCACTTTATACCGATGCATTAATTATGTGATTTTCAAATAGCAATCGTCTACCAATCATTACATTTATTTGTTATTCGGTATTGACAATTTTCTCCCTCGCTAGATTTAAGACCTGCCCAAAACGCTGTGCATGTTAATGGCTCAACCCGTCCTTTATTTATTTTTATTTATTTATTTATTTATTTATTTATTTATTTATTTATTTATTTATTTATTTATATACAAGAAGGTACATTGGGATTGTGAGGATACATAGCATAGTAATTACATTCTTGTAAAGCCACTAGTACGCGCAGCGTTTCGGGCAGCGAAATAGCCAAATTCGGGCAGTATGCGCGCTATGGCCAAAAAATGGACGTAATTTTAAATGAAATCGGCTCACGAACGCGATCACACCAACGTATGTACTTTCACAACCCCTTCTCCCTTCTTGTATACATAAACTGAAGACAGATTTATCTATCTTAACGTTAAGTCGTCTTTACGTAAGTATTCCCTCGCGGCTGGCTATGGAGAGAAGTTTTCTCAAATGAGGAAAGCCTTTTGAATTAAGACCTGGGGCCAAATTCACGAAACTGTTACGCAAGCATTTACGAACCTGAACAAATCATCTTTGGCGGCTCTCTGTTTACAATTATTAAACAGTTAATGAGCTCCGAAGCACCAGGAGGCTGTTTGTAACAATAACAACAGTTGATTGGGAAGTTTTCGTGCTTGTAAACTGTTTAATAAATGTAACCAAAGCCGTCAAAGATTGAGGAAAGATGTACACGTTCGTAAGTACTCGCGCAAATACTTCGTGAATCTGGCCCCAGGTTCGTAAGTACTTGCGTAACTAATTCGTAAATCTGGCCCCAGGTTCGTAAGTACTTGCGTAACTGCTTCGTGAATCTGACCCCAGGTTCGTAAGTACTTGCGTAACTGCTTCGTGAATCTGGCCCCCTGGTGTTAGAGCTGGGATTCCTCTGCTCTTGTTGGCTATTAAAGTATTGGATACAATGTGGGAGCAATAACGACACGTCCTCTCATATCGGTTGGTAGTCACCGTCATATATTTGTAATCAATGTTGGCGCCTGGATTATCCCCCGCAAGTGGGTCATTACCACAGACGAAGCCGTCTTCATTTTCTGTAAGTGGTGAACATGACGAGAATTGCAGAACAATTCCTTTTGGCCGCCGGGATATCCCCCCCCCCCCCCCCCTACACACACACACACACACACACACACACACACACACACACACACACACACACACACACACACACACACACACACACACACACAGGGCCTCGTAGCCTGGTCGATAGCGCGCAGGACTCGTAATTCTGTGGCGCGGGTTCGATTCCCGCACGAGGCAGAAACAAATGGGCAAAGTTTCTTTCACCCTAAGTGCCCCTGTTACCTAGCAGTAAATAGGTACCTGGGAGTTAGTCAGCTGTCACGGGCTGCTTCCTGGGGTGTGTGTGTGTGTGTGTGTGTGGTGTGGGAAAAAAAAATAGTAGTTAGTAAACAGTTGATTGACAGTTGAGAGGCGGGCCGAAAGAGCAAAGCTCAACCCCCGCAAAAACACAACTAGTAAACACAACTAGTAAACACACACACACACACACACACACGCACACGCAGTCCCACCCTCCTGCCTACACCTGCTTCCACTCTGACAAAAAAAAACTTTACCCCATCATTTGTTTCATTGTTCAACAGCTGCTTTCTAGAATCTTAGTTACTAACGCGTTCAGGATTTCTCAAGTCTCCCGCGATGTAATTTACCAAAGTGTGGAGGAGCTGGTACTTGTATAAATGCCACGGAGAGAGTGGAGGGAACTAGCGCGCACTCTACAGGGGAGGAAAAAATAAGAGGAAATGATAAAAGCGCAGCGAGAAGCCCGCTTCCCTCAGAGGTCGTTTGCAGACGTTGTTCTCACTCCAAGTAATAACACTAAGAATAAATATTAAGATGCGCGGGGAGGAGGCGGCGAGGCTGGCGCCGACCCCCACACCTACCCCACACCTACCCCACACCTACCCCACACCTATCCACCACCTACCCCACACCTATCCACACCTACCCCACACCAATCCACACCTGTACAACGCCACAAGGCGATGGAGAATAACTCGTCCTCTCAACTAATAGATCCCATGTTTTTTTTTTTTACGATATCGTAACCAGCGTTACAAATGCTACTACCTATTGAGAAAAGTAACGCCTCGGAAATATTCCCATTTTCTATGCATTGGCCCCCTGAAGGTAGACTGGTTCGTATACGTTCTGATTTTCGATTTTTTTTGTTTTCACACTGAGTGACAAACCAAGCGACCGGGGCTGCCTAGAGAGCTTGGAAAGTGGTGCTTGCGACGAAGACGGACTCACAACTGCTCACAAGCACTGTGTCAGGTCGTCGTGAGGGGGCGTCGCTGGTGTCTTAAGGAAGTTTTGAGGTGCTTATAAGACCTGACATATTAGCACACGTGAGACTATAGTGTCTGACACGTTACCTTGATTGGAGACGTGGAGGCTTTGACGGGTATTGATATGTTGGTCAGAGATACAGTTGTGTGTGTGTGCTATGTGTTCGGGGTTTGCTATATGTAGCAGGGGACCTGAACATCAATTCTAATGTGTGTGCTTTCCTCCGAGGCTAAGGGTCCCCTTCTTCCAGCCAGAGGTGGTACTCCCTTCCCCACACACACACACACACACGTACGTGTGTGTGTGTGTGTGTGTGGTGGTCGAGGAGGGAGCTCTACATCCTGTCGTCGCATCCATCCACCCGTCAATCCACTGTCAACAGTTCCGGACATCAAACTGTCAACAGATTAATTTGGTCTGGTGGCCCCTAAAAGTATTTTCCTGTTCCAAAGACTTTTTCACACACACACTATTTCACGATATTGTGAAATCAGAGTGTGTTACCTTTCACTAAATTGTGATGACTAGAAGCCTTCGTTACGGCTTCGACGCCCAGGTACACACTGAGGCACTCTGGCCCCTGGTAGTGAACACACCCGCCCCCCCCCGCCCCCCAGCCATGGTGGCACTCACTGGTAGTGAACACCAGGGCCACGGTGGCACTCACCCTCCTAGTGAACACCCCCTCTCGTATATTCTACAACCACTGGGGGAAAGGCTTCGCTCAGCTGTTAGTGGTCATTTCTACCCAGTCGCAGCTGTCACTCGCTTAAACTGACTCCATTATAGGATGCCAACGTTGCAAGGTGCGGCGTGGGCCCCTCCTGGCTGCGGGGTGAGGGCCCCCCCCTCTCTTGGCTGCGGGGCGAGAGGGCCCATTCCCGGCTGGTGGGGGCCGCCCGTCCAATAATGAGGTACCCACACTGTGGATCACACGAAGCGCCTCTCAACAAACTGGGAAAAAGGGGAATAAGTTTGAGGACATTAGCCACAGTTGCAAATCGAGCTAGTCTGTCTGGGCTGTAACACCCATGAAACGTGTTCGTAACTCGTCTGAAACGTGTTCGTAACTCGTCTGAAACGTGTTCGTAACTCGTCTGAAACGTGTTCGTAACTCGTCTGAAACGTGTTCATAACTCGTCTGAAACGTGTTCGTAACTCGTCTGAAACGTGTTCGTAACTCGTCTGAAACGTGTTCGTAACTCGTCTGAAACTGGTTAACATGTGCTATCGTCTGTTTATGTACCTGTAACCTATAGCAGACCGGTTGCAGTTTCTGCGGATAACCCATAGCTTGCCTGTAGCTTGGTAGTAACCAAATGTCAAGGAAAGTTACTTAGTAAAAGAAAGCTGCTGTAGCTTTGCTGTAATCTGAGTGCATCAAAGGTGTTATTTAACTTGAATTGGCCAGAATGCGGCCTCTTGTGTGCCGAGATGTAGCGAGCTGGGTGTGTAGGTGCAATGTGAATCAGCTGAATGTAAGTCTTGTATGAACCAGGTGTGGGACAGGTGTGTGGGGGCAGGTGTGGTCGGGAACACACCGGGTACAGGGTTGGGGGGACGGGTGTGTGGGGGCAGGTGTGGCCAGGAACACACCGGGTACAGGGTTGGGGGGGGACGGGTGTGTGGGGGCAGGTGTGGCCAGGAACACACCGGGTACAGGGTTGGGGGGGGTGGGACGGGTGTGTGGGGGGCAGGTGTGGCCAGGAACACACCGGGTACAGAGTTGGGGGGGGTGGGACGGGTGTGTGTGGGGGGGCATGTGGGTGTGGTTGACGCAGTGAAAACCCCTCGCTGGGGACGCCGCCCCCCACCCCCTCCTGCGTTAATTCCTTATCCGGCTCCGTCAACCCACTTATCCGGCTCTTAAACGGGCTCATTCCCGAGAGATGAAGGAATTAAATTATTATTATATATCCACCAGTGGATATATCAGCACGATATATTTAAATATACTCCATCATACTCGTTTATTTACATATATTCTGCTCACATATTCATACGCGAATTATTTTAGACGTCAACCAATTTCCATACCAAAGGAATGCTTCTAGTGAGGTGAATGAGGCCTTTCAACCACTGAAGGGTTGTTAAGACCACCATAACAGCTATAACTCTCCAACCAGCGAGTATATACTAGTCTTAATAAGTAACAAGGCTCAAATGATTAGTATACCTTTAATCAAATGCTTATTCAGGCTAAAGTACATATATAGAAGATTAACTACAAACATAATGATGGATTTATAGATTGAGATAGTACATACAGTACCTAAAGCCACTAGTACCCATAGCGTTACGGGCAAGTATGTGTGTGTATTAATTGTAGGTGTGTGTGTGGAGGTTGACGGGTCTGCAAGGTAGAGGGGGGGGGGTGTAAGGGGGGGGTCAGGGTAGAGGGGGGAGAGGCGCCGCGAGGATTGATAGGTAGCTCAGCTATTTCACTCTCCAGTTCTTCCTCCCGTCAGCCATGTTACAAGCAATTTAGTTGGCTTGACACGAGGCTGCGAGCAGCACCATCCTCTCCTCCGGCCACCACAATGTTCCTTCCACGAGAGAGAGAGAGAGAGAGAGAGAGAGAGAGAGAGAGAGAGAGAGAGAGAGAGAGAGAGAGAGAGAGAGAGAGAGAGAGAGAGAGAGAGAGAGAGACACACACAGAGAGAGAGAGAGAGACACAGACAGAGAGACAGAGACACACTCACAGACAGACACAGACAGACACAGACAGACAGACACAGACAGACACAGACAGACACAGACAGACAGACACAGACAGACAGACACAGACAGACAGACACAGACAGACAGACACAGACAGACAGACACAGACAGACAGACACAGACAGACAGACACAGACAGACAGACACAGACAGACAGACACAGACAGACAGACACAGACAGACAGACACAGACAGCCAGCCAGCCAGCCATCAAGACAGGGCGCGCGAAAGAGGAAGCCAGAGAGAGACAGAATCACCACTAGACAGGAATATAGACAGTTCTGATATTCCTGGGCCATCCCCGGGCGCAGCCGGGTATCCCCACCTATTAATAATAGGAAAATAATCTAGCAACACGATTTTGGAATTCGTCAAATCAAATGGAGAGTTGAAGTGGGCCTCTCGCTCGGCGATATCAAACACATTTCATTTATATAACTGAAATGGCATTACCATTTGTAACCCAAAATAAAAAGTTACCCTGCGGCGAATGTTTCCGCAATATTTGAACCACAGAGTAAATACTACGATGCGAGGCTTGGCTCCCCTGAACGGTTTGATGTGAGGGGGGAACTGATGAGATGGGGGGAGGGGAAAGAGGGATGGAGGAATGTGAGAAGGGAGGGGGATGGAGGAATGTGAGAAGGGAGGGGGATGGAGGAGGGAGGGAAGGGGGTACTTGGGGATATATAATAATATTTTGCTGGCAATGCGCTATTGGCGATATCTTGAGGTTATCTTGAGATGATTTCGGGGGGTTTTAGTGTCCCCGCGGCCCGGTCCTCGACTAGGCCTCCACCCCCCAGGAAGCAACCCGTGACAGCTGACTAACACCCAGGTACCTATTTTACTCCTAGGTAACAGGGGTATAGAGTGAAAGAAACTCTGCCCATTGTTTCTCGCCGGCGCCTGGGATCGAACCCAGGACCACAGGATCACAAGTCTAGCGTGCTGTCCGCTCGGCCGACCGGCTTCCTAAGATAGCCTAAGATAGTTCTCCCTAAGATAGTTCTTAGGCAATAGCCTAATGACTATTTCTGCGCCGAAGTTACTGTTTTCTTAACTGAACCGAGGATTTGTTATCTGTCCTGTCTCAAAACAAGGGTCGGGACAGCGGAGGCCTCGCTTCTTGCAGGTCGACGTTCAATCCTCCGATGGTCAAAGTGGTTGGGCACAATTCCTCACCTCCGCCTTATCCCAGATCCTTATCGCGACATCCCCTCCAAGTGCTATAGTCATACTGGCTTAGCGCTTTCTCCTCACAAATGACCTTGTTGAGATGTTCTCCAGCTCCTCTAATTGTTTCTATAACTTCCTCTAGCAGCACCTGTCCCGGTAGACGCACATCTGAGGACAATTCTGGCTCGATCTTGAAAACTTCCTGGAAGCTGTTATTAATGAGAGAAGCTTTTAAACTGTAGCTTATATATTTAAGCTTATATTGAGTTCTTCAGACAGTTCCTTATTATTCTTTGTGTAGCTGCTGCCTCTTTTGCGTCTCCTGATCACTTGTTCATTTACCATTAATTCTGCTAGAATTTACCTACATAAAATTATGTTGGATTAAGGACCTGCCCGAAACGCTGCGCGTACTAGTGGCTTTACAAGATTGTAAATACTATGCTCTGTATTCTCTCTAACCCAATGTACCTTCTTGTATGCAGGCGAGGAGTCACAATAACGTGGCTGAAGTATGTTGACCAGACCACACACTAGAAAATGAAGGGACGACGACGTTTCGGTCCGTCCTGGACCATTCTCAAGTCGATTGTGTAAAGTCGATTTTCCACAATCGACTTGAGAATGGTCCAGGACGGACCGAAACGTCGTCGTCCCTTCATTTTCTAGTGTGTGGTCTGGTCAACATACCTTCTTGTATATAAATAAATAAATAAATATCATCATCATCCTAATGTGGCTATAGTGATCTTGGCGACTTGGATGATGCATCATTCTCCTACTGTTGCTCTGCTGCTGTCACAGTTACTGTGTAATCATTCTTCTTTCTTGCATATATGTTGTGGTTCTCCTCTCTTCTGTACTCTCTCTTTTCCAAGCTCTCTTTATGTCTCCTTTTTAGCCTTTAATCCTTGTGTGTGCGTGCGTGTGTGTGCGCGTGTGTGTGTGTAGGGGGATGGGGATTGCTGTGACTGTGTGAACATATGTACGTATATTTCCGTAGCATGGAGAGTGGGTAGATATTAATTTAAATCGAAACATGTGGCCAGGCAGCAGGTTAATCATATTGATGTTTCCACAGTGTGAGTGTGTGTGAGAGTGTGGGGGGGGGGGGGTGGTGCTTCGCCACTAGCCCACCACTACTCCCCCTCACAATCACCAACAATTTGTACGGTAAACACCGGCTCCAATCATAGATTGGTAATTGCCATAGATTGGTAATTGTGCACGAGAGGTACCTGCTGCCACTACACCCTGCTACGACGTTTGGGTCGCATTATTAGTGTTAATAAACACACAGAAATCACATTAATGTGATATGAATGGGAAAATCTATCAGGGCTGTGGGGTCTGCTCGAACCTGCGACCAAGGCATTGCTAAGCCGAATATTCTACCACTATTTTGACAAGGCTGGTCTTTGGATGGTGTATACGGCTTAGCAATGCCTTAGTCGTAAGTTCGAGCCCACCTCACAGCTCTAGTGGGGTTTTCTCATTGTTAATATCGTAACGGGACACAGCTTCAGCTGTAAATGCCACATTTACACAGCACACACATGCTTAAGCTTTCGAAAGTCAAAGCAAAAATAACATTTTGCACTAAGCTTTGTTTCTGGCACATATGTTAAATGAACGTTATTAAATGAACGTTATTGAATTGTTAAAATAGTAAGGAAACATTTGTGCCATCAAATATTCGTAATTGTCAGGCAGCAGGCCCCATGTGTGTTTCATTATGTACGTGTGAGTTTGTGGGCGCCAGTGTTAATGAGGCGGGTGGTGGGTGTGTGTAGTGACAGGAGAGTAGTGTGTACAAGTCTGTGTAGTGAGGGGTAGTGTGTACATGCCTGTGTAGTGAGGGGTAGTGTGTACATGCCTGTGTAGTGAGGGGTAGTGTGTACATGCCTGTGTAGTGAGGGGTAGTGTGTACATGCCTGTGTAGTGAGGGGTAGTGTGTACATGCCTGTGTAGTGAGGGGTAGTGTGTACATGCCTGTGTAGTGAGGGGTAGTGTCTACATGCCTGTGTAGTGAGGGGTAGTGTGTACAAGCCTGTGTAGTGAGGGGTAGTGTGTACATGCCTGTGTAGTGAGGGGTAGTGTGTACATGCCTGTGTAGTGAGGGGTAGTGTGTACATGCCTGTGTAGTGAGGGGTAGTGTGTACAAGTCTGTGTAGTGAGGGGTAGTGTGTACATGCCTGTGTAGTGAGGGGTAGTGTGTACATGCCTGTGTAGTGAGGGGTAGTGTGTACAAGCCTGTGTAGTGAGGGGTAGTGTGTACAAGCCTGTGTAGTGAGGGGTAGTGTGTACAAGCCTGTGTAGTGAGGGGTAGTGTGTACATGCCTGTGTAGTGAGGGGTAGTGTGTACAAGCCTGTGTAGTGAGGGGTAGTGTGTACATGCCTGTGTATGTGTCCAGCCTCTTGTGTATACACGTGCGAACACACTACACTATTTTTTCCCGTGCTCGTCTATGGAACCAATGCACCAACAAACATATATATAAATATATATATATATCCCCATCACTTGGGTCGCCAAAGCAAAACTGTCAGTCACCAGAGGGTAATGAAACAATGCAATATGGAAATTACATTTTGTTGTGATTAAAGGAATTACGATTGGACAAGGGCAATAACAATGGCGGGGGGGGGCGAGGGGGGCGAGGGGGGGGGGGGGGGGGTAAACTGGTGGTGGAACCGGTTCTGGAAGGGTTCCTGGCCGGTGCCCACAACCCACGGCTCATAATGGACTTTGATGGCAAGCAAATGTTAATTTCAGAGATTTGTTCCATTCCTTTCTCACACGGTATAACCTTACTCTTTCCCTCAGTTCAACTTTGGTTTGGTCGGTCGGTCTCTCGCTCTCTGCCTCTCTCTCTGCCTCTCTCTGCCTCTCTCTGCCTCTCTCTGCCTCTCTCTGCCTCTCTCTGCCTCTCTCTGCCTCTCTCTGCCTCTCTCTGCCTCTCTCTGCCTCTCTCTGCCTCTCTCTGCCTCTCTCTGCCTCTCTCGCTCTCTCTCGCTCTCTCTCTCTCTCTCTCGCTCTCTCTCTCTCTCTCTCTCTCTCTCTCTCTCTCTCTCTCTCTCTCTCTCTCTCTCTCTCTCTCTCTCTCTCTCTCTCTCTCTCTCTGCCTCTCTCTGTCTCGCTCTCTCTGTCTCGCTCTCTCTGTCTCGCTCTCTCTGTCTCGCTCTCTCTGTCTCGCTCTCTCTCTCTCGCTCTCTCGCTCGCTCACCACACGGTGGATGCAACACAAACAAGGGGACACAGGTGGAAACTTGGGACCAAAATGAGCCACACAGACATTAGAAAGCATTTTTTCAGTGTCAGAGTAGTTGACAAATGGAATACATTAGGCAGTAATGTGGTGGAGGCTGACTCCATATACACAGTTTCAAATGTAGATATGATAGAACTCAGTAGGCTCAGGAACCTGTACACCAGTTGATTGACGGTCGAAAGATGGGACTAAAGAGCCAAAGCACAACTAGGTGAGCACAACTAGGTGAGTACACATTGACACTCGTTCAGAATCTTTCACTTTACAGTTGCGTGTGATCAAAGCCCACGACCGGTGTGTGTGTGTGTACACAGACCCGAGTCAATAACACCATTTTATCCCCATCAGAGACCTCTGGCGGGCGCTCCAGGTGTCCAGTCTTCATCTCCCTAATACCTCCCCTGTATATATCACAGCGCCACACCAACATTACACATGCTATTAATGCTCAAGTGTTTTACTGATAATGAAAGCCTCTCCGCCTCTTTAAACTCCTCCCCGTCAATGCTTCACAATCAATCCAATCATCGGGTTTTTTTTCTAGATCAATAAAGGCGGCGTAGATCTTTATTCTCTTTGATGGAAATGTGGTAAAGAGCAGAGAATGTGATGTAAACAACACGTGACATTCTCCCCCCCCCCTCCACAGTCTCGACTCGCTTCATGCTGGTCGGCGTTCAATCCCCGACCGTCCACAAGTGGTTGGGCACCATTCCTTTCCCCCCCCCCTTCCCATCCCAAATCCTTATCCTGACCCCCTTCCCAGTGCTATATAGTCGTAGTGGCTTGGCGCTTTCTCCTGATATTCCACTCTTCCCCCCCCCCCTCGCGACGATACTCTCACACCTTTGTGGTACTTGATATATGCACCCTTGTGTACACTCAGTGGGATGCAGAGCCCACTGAAATTACGTTGTGTTTCGAAACTACATGACTAAATGTTTGAATATGTCGTATCACCTTCCTTCTGGGTCATGTGACACAGCAACCCGTTCTCGCACTTTCTTATAGTCAATATTGACTTATTAAATACGTACATATGTGACATAACATACTAGTTTACCTTGAAAAGCTTCATAGAAAACACCGACCTTACCTAACCTTCTTAGTATGTTAAGATAAGCATCTTATTGCTTCGTAATTACAATTATTACTTAACCTATACCTATAATAGGTTAAGTAATAATTGTAATTACGAAGCAATAAGATGCTTATCTTAACATACTAAGAAGGTTAGGTAAGGTCGGTGTTTTCTATGAAGCTTTTCAGGGTAAACTAAAATATTCACAATAAATTAGTATGTCACATATGTACGTATTTAATAAGTCAATATTGACTTAGTGCGAGAACGGGTTGCGCGCGCGCGCGCGCGCGCACACACACACACACACACACACACACACACACACACACACACACACACACACACACACACACACCTACCTACCTATCCTGTACACCTGTACTCGGTCCTATCTTGTTTCTGATATATGTAAATGATCTCCCAGAGGGTATCGATTCATTTCTCTCAATGTTTGCGGACGATGCTAAAATTATGAGGATTAAAACAGAAGAGGACTGATGAGGCTTCAAGAAGACCTAGACAAGCTGAAGGAATGGTCGAATAAATGGATGTTAGAGTTTAGCCCAACCGAATGTAATGTAATGAAGATAGGTGTAGGGAGCAGGAGGCCAGATACAAGGTATCATCTGGGAGAGGAAATTCTTCAGGAGTCAGAGAAGGAAAAAGACTTTGGGGTTGATATCACGCCAGACCTGTCTCCTGCAGCACATATCAAGAGGATAACATCAGCGGCATATGCCAGGCTGGCCAACATACGAACGGCATTCAGAAACTTGTGTAAAGAATCATTCAGAACTTTGTATACCACATATGTCAGGCCAATCCTGGAGTATGCAGCCCCAGCATGGAGTCCATATCTAGTCAAGGATAAGACTAAACTGGAAAAGGTTCAAAGGTTTGCCACCAGACTAGTACCCGAGCCGAGAGGTATGAGCTACGAGGAGAGACTACGAGAATTAAACCTCACTTCGCTGGAAGACAGATGAGTTAGGGGGGACATGATCACCACATTCAAGATTCTGAAGGGAATTGATAGGGTAGATAAAGACAGGCTATTTAACACAAGGGGCACACGCACAAGGGGACACAGGTGGAAACCGAGTGCCCAAATGAGCCACAGAGATATTAGAAAGAACTTTTATAGTGTCAGAGTGGTTGACAAATGGAATGCATTAGGAAGTGATGTGGTGGAGGCTGACTCCATACACAGTTTCAAGTGTAGATATGACAGAGCCCAGTAGGCTCAGGAATGTAGATATGATAGAGCCCAATAGGCTCAGGAATGTAGATATGATAGAGCCCAATAGGCTCAGGAATGTAGATATGATAGAGCCCAATAGGCTCAGGAATGTAGATATGATAGAGCCCAATAGGCTCAGGAATCTGTACACCAGTTGATTGACATATATTTTTTTTTCATATTTAGCGATTTTGTTGTGACTGTTATAATATATTATATGTCTTGTATCTGGCGACACTTGCCCCTAAGGTTGACAATAATGTCATGTCTCTCTTTCTCTTTATAAATCTCTTTTGACATTTTAAATAAACTATGGTATATGTTTTTTTAAGTAAACTATGGTATATGCGCTTCCTGTGCCAGACCAGGCCGCTGGAGATGGTGGCCTTCAGGTAAATTCAGGTAAATATAGTTTCTTCTCTTTCCAGGTAACTGTGCGAGAGTCGTCCTCGAGGAGTCGTCCTCGAGGAGTCGTCCTCGGGTGAGTGAGTGTGGCAACACTACACGCATGACAAGGTCAGACTCCACCATATATTCCCTAACTCTTAGAGGGAACTCTTCCACACTCTTAGAGGGAACTCTTCCACACTCTTAGAGGGAACTCTTCCACACTCTTAGAGGGAACTCTTCCACACTCTTAGAGGGAACTCTTCCACACTCTTAGAGGGAACTCTTCCACTTTCTTAGAGGAAACTCTTCCACACTCTTAGAGGAAACTCTTCCACACTCTTAGAGGAAACTCTTCCACACTCTTAGAGGAAACTCTTCCACACTCTTAGAGGAAACTCTTCCACACTCTTAGAGGAAACTCTTCCACACTCTTAGAGGAAACTCTTCCACACTCTTAGAGGGAACTCTTCCACACTCTTAGAGGGAACTCTTCCACACAGGACAAACTTGGCTCTCAGCGCTGGCGGCCAAAGAAAGAATTGCAGATTGTATATAATTATATAATATCACTAATGTAATAATGGTGTAATTAGTATTATATTCATAGTTTATCGTTGTAATAATTATGATGGAGTATTATACACGATTATATTATGATGGAGTATTATACACGATTATTATAGGTTATGTGGTTGGTTTAGGAAGTCGTTCTTGCGAAGTCCGGGCTTAGGTCAGGCGTCTGTAATGATATTCTGAGGCCAGATTCACGAAAGCACTTACACAAGCACTTACGAACCTGTACATCTTTTCTCAATCTTTGGCGGCTTTGTTTACAATTATTAAACAGTAAATGAGCTCCGAAGCACCAGGAGGCTGTTTATAACAACAGTTGATTGGCAAGTTTTAATGCTTGTAAACTGTTTAATAAATGTAACCAAAGGCGACAGAGATTGAGGAAAGATGTACACGTTCGTAAGTACTTGCGTAACTGCTTCGTGAATCTGACCCCTGGGCGGGACGCAAATGGTTGGCAGGCATTCCTTTCGCCTGATGCCTATGTTCACCTAGCAATAAATAGGTATCCGATAGTTATAGGGAACTGTCGTGGGTTACATTTTGAGGATAGTCAGTAGTTCGACGTGTTTGGAGAGGACATAATTATACAAATCTTAAGTACAGACTCCGTCACTCCGGCGGGAATTGATGTGACAGGTAACAGCTTGTTACAGTACCACGGGGCTCGGTCCTGGGGTCAAGGCCCACACGAGGCCCCCCTCCCCCTTCGTGATACAACAAACAAAATACCCTGAAATCGGCTGATATTGCTCTTGAGTTTGTGAAAGAGCCGCCGGGGACTACCGTTTAGCACCCCCTTCCCTTCCCCACCAACCTGGGACCAGATTCACGAAAGCACTTACGCAAGCACTTACGAACGTGTACATCTTTCTTCAATCTTTGACGGCTTTGGTTACATTTATTAAACAGTTTACAAGCATGAAAACTTGCCAATCAACTGTTGTTATTGTTATAAACAGCCTCCTGGTGCTTCGGAGCTCAACAACTGTTTAATAATTGTAAACAAAGCCGCCAAAGATTGAGGAAAGATGTACAGGTTCGTAAGTGCTCGCGTAACTGCTTCGTGAATCTGGTCCCTGAGCTCTTCCACACACACTTGTCTGTCATACTGCAGCCTCACACCTCCAGTGTGGCGGGGGGAGGGGGGGGGGCGCTAGTTCACGTCATGAACGCCACACGTTCAACAACTGCCCCTTGTTGCCACTGCTGCCCGAAACGCTTTGCGTAATAGTTACCCGTTACCTAGCAGTAAAATATGTACCTGGGTGTTAGTCAGCTGTCACGGGCTGCTCTTCCTGGGGATGGAGGCCTGGTCGAGGACCGGGCCGCGGGGACACTAAAAAGCCCCGAAATCATCTTAAGATAACCTTCAAAAGATAGTGGCTTTAGGCATTTTATGTACTAGCTCTATCTATAAATCTAGCAATTTTTGTAAAATCTCTTGTATGTATGTACCTTACCTGAATAAACATTTATTTATTTATTTATTTACTTGCGGGGAGTGTGCTGGTGTTATACTCAAATTCTATGTCAGTTGGAATATAACCAATGACAGGCAAGTAGGGCTCTGACGTCATGCCAGACAGAGGAGCATCAGCCATGCTCCCAGCAGCCTCAGTTCTCCTCACAGACTCAGAGTAGGTGGACCTCGGCTGGCCAGATATATACCTTGTTGTCTCGGTCAATTAATATACAGAAGCGCCTACTGTGTCTACATTCAACCCGAACAAGGCAAACGAATACTTGGACCCTTGACGGGTGGGTGTGGGGCGGGCACTCCACCCAGGGCACCGCTCCTCCTCCCCAGCTGGGTACTCTTCTGATGCTCTCATTTAAGACAATCCCGTGAGTTGGTCCAATCGGTCAGGGTAAGACTGCACTTGTCTGCTGTAAACTGTCTTGGATCACGGTTTGGATCGCTATGCTAACCCTTCACACGGTCCATCTGTTTCAACCCGTTCTCGCACTTGCTTATAGTCAATATCTTGCTTATGAATAAGTGCATATGTGACATACCAATTTATTGTGAATATATGAGTTTACCTTGAAAAGCTGAATAGAAAACCACAACCTAACCTAACCTTCTTAGTATGTTAAGATATTACAATTAGTACTGAACCTATACCTTTATTGATATTACAGTTTTATAAAAATAATAAAATAAAACTAAAATATTTAAACAAATTGTAAAATAACTCAGGATATTGTTAAATTTTGTATAAAATATCTATTGTTTAATAAAACTAAGAGAAAAAGTTAGTGCCTTGAAAAAAAATATGGCTTGGAATATGTCACACATCTACTTATTTATAAGCGAAATAGTGACTATAAGCAATAAGTCATATATGTGCTGTCTTGTGCTAGAGCAGGTTGCAACGTTTATGGTGTGCGTGCGTGCGTACTCACCTAGTTGTGCATGCGGGGGTTGAGCTCTGGCTCTTTCGTTCCGACTCTCAACTGTCAATCAACTGATGTACAGATTCCTGAGCCTACTGGGCTCTTATCATATCTACATTTGAAACTGTGTATGGAGTCAGCCTCCACCACATCACTGCCTAATGCATTCCATCTGTTAAGTACTGACACTGAAAAAGTTTCTTCTAACGTCCCTGTGGCTCATTTGGGTACTCAGTCTCCACCTGTGTCCCCTTGTTCGCATACCACCCGTGTTAAATAGTTTATCCTTATTTAAACTGTCAATTCCTCTGAGAATTTTGTAGGTAGTGATCATGTCTTCCCTTACTCTTCTGTCTTCCAGTGTCGTAAGGTGCATTTCCCGCAGCCTTTCCTCGTAACTCATGCCTCTTAGTTCTGGGACTAGCCTAATGGCATACCTCTGAACTTTTTCCAGCTTCGTCTTGTGCTTGACAAGGTACGGGCTCCATGCTGGGGCCGCATACTCCAGGATTGGTCTTACATAAGTGGTATACAAGGTTCTGAAGGATTCCTTACACAGGTTCCTGAAGGCAGTTCAGTTGTTAGCCAGCCTTGCAAACGCCGCAGATGCTATTCTTTTTATGTGGGCTTCAGGATACAAGTTTGGTGTGATATTAACTCTTAAAAACTTTCTCTGTCCGTTTCATGAAGGACTTCCTCTCCCATTCGGTATCCTGTGTCTAGCCTCCTGTTTCCACCGCTTAGTTTCATTACCTTATATTTCCTTTTCTATACCCTCTGGGAGATCATTTACATATATCAGAAACAGTATAGGTCCAAGAACTGATCCCTGAGGGACTCCACTGGTGACGCCTCGCCAATCTGAGACCTCACCCCTCACAGTGACTCGCCGTCTTCTGTTGCTTAGGTACTCCCTTATCCAATGGAGAACCTTCCCTTTCACTCCTGCCTACATCTCAGGCTTTTCCACTAGCCTCTTGTGTGGTACTGTGTCAGGCTTTCTGGCAATCCAGAAATATGCAGTCTGCCCATACCACTCTTTCTTTCCTGATTTGTATTACCTGGTCGTAGAATTCAATTAATCCTGTGAGGTAGGACTTGCCATCCCTGAACCTATGCTGAACCCTTGCGTGTGTGTGTGCACGTGTGTGCGTGCACGCAAACAAAACCCGTGAGTGTAAGAAGTTGAATTTGGTTGGTCGTGTAGAGTTAAAGACAAGACACATGTATTAAGACATAGACAACACACACTGGAAAAGTTGGTCGGGAGTGGGTACATTAGACAGTTGTGTGTGAGAAAGGCGGGGTCCAAGAGCTAGGAGGTGGACCCCTGAGGCACACAGTAAACACAGGGAGTGTCCCAGCAACCTCAGGTGTCCCTGAAACAATTACTCCTCTCAGAAACCCTCCCAGGCGTCCTTGGTCTCCTTGGCTGAGTTATATGAAGTCTGGCTCTCTCTGTCTGTCTCTCTGGCTCTCTGTCTGTGTCTGTCTGTCTCTCTCTGTCTCTCTCTCTCTCTCTCTCTCTCTCTCTCTCTCTCTCTCTCTGGCTCTCTCTCTCTCTCTCTGGCTCTCTCTCTCT
This sequence comes from Procambarus clarkii, assembly GCF_040958095.1. NCBI lineage: Eukaryota > Metazoa > Arthropoda > Malacostraca > Decapoda > Cambaridae > Procambarus > Procambarus clarkii. The sequence continues at coordinate 31,571,094 of NC_091202.1, forward strand.
CTGGCTCTCTCTCTCTCTCTCTCTCTCTCTCTCTCTCTCTCTCTCTCTCTCTCTCTCTCTGGCTCTCTCTCTCTCTCTCTCTCTCTGGCTCTCTCTCTCTCTCTCTCTCTCTGGCTCTCTCTCTCTCTCTCTCTCTCTGGCTCTCTCTCTCTCTCTCTCTCTCTCTCTCTCTCTCTCTCTCTCTCTCTCTCTCTCTCTCTGGCTCTCTCTCTCTCTGTCTCTCTCTCTCTCTCTCTCTCTCTGGCTCTCTCTCTCTGGCTCTCTCTGGCTCTCTCTCTCTCTCTCTCTCTGGCTCTCTCTCTCTCTCTCTCTCTCTCTCTCTCTCTCTCTCTCTCTCTCTCTCTCTCTCTCTCTCTCTCTCTCTCTCTCTCTCTCTCTCTAGCTCTCTCTCTCTCTCTAGCTCTCTCTCTGGCTCTCTCTCTCTCTCTCTCTCTCTGGCTCTCTCTCTCTCTCTCTCTCTGGCTCTCTCTCTCTCTCTCTCTCTCTCTCTCTCTCTCTCTCTCTGGCTCTCTCTCTCTCTCTCTCTCTGGCTCTCTCTCTCTCTCTCTCTCTGGCTCTCTCTCTCTCTCTCTCTGGCTCTCTCTCTCTCTCTCTCTCTGGCTCTCTCTCTCTCTCTCTCTCTCTCTCTCTCTCTCTCTCTCTCTCTCTCTCTCTCTCTCTCTCTCTCTCTCTCTCTCTGGCTCTCTCTCTCTCTCTCTCTCTCTCTCTCTCTCTCTCTCTCTCTCTCTCTCTCTCTCTCTGGCTCTCTCTCTCTCTCTCTCTGGCTCTCTCTCTCTCTCTCTGGCTCTCTCTCTCTCTCTGGCTCGCTCTCTCTCTCTCTCTCTCTCTCTCTCTCTCTCTCTCTCTCTCTCTCTCTCTCTCTCTCTCTCTCTCTCTCTCTGGCTCTCTCTCTCTCTCTGGCTCTCTCTCTCTCTCTCTCTCTGGCTCTCTCTCTCTCTCTCTCTCTCTCTCTCTCTCTCTCTCTCTCTCTCTCTCTCTCTCTCTCTCTCTCTCTCTCTCTCTCTCTCTCTCTCTCTCTCTCTCTCACCATCACCCCCCCCACCACCAACCCACTTAACCATATTACAACCCACGAGCGTGTTCAGGCCCACGGAATTCCTCTCCCAACATTGCTCTCCGGTTTGACTGATTTTCACTTCTTTGTTGGGAGCGCTCTCCTCCCTCCCTCACACCTCTCCCCTTCCTTCCTCGCACCTCGCACCTTCCTTCCTCCCTCCCTTCTTCATCCCTCTTCCCATTTCCTACACCCACCCACTTGCCCCTTACTTCCCTTTCCTCCTCCCCCCCCCCCAGACCACTGCTTTCACCCCCTTCCCCGTTTCTCTGCTTTCAGGCAGATTGCATGACGTTGTCTCAGAGTCAGAGCTCTGTGAGTTGTCCTCGTTTAATGGCTGTGCTTCCAGCAGTGCCTCGACGCTGCCACTCATCCGCACCACCCTATCTTGAGGTTATCTTGAGATGATTTCGGGGCTTAGTGTCCCCGCGGCCCGGTCCTCGACCAGGCCTCCTTTTTGTTAAACATCCCCAGGAAGCTGCCCGTAGCGGCTGTCTAACTCCCAGGTACCTATTTACTGTTATTTGTGTGGCTGTCTCTCACCCCCATACCCACATATTCTCCAGTATGGTGCCTTCAGGTGTGTGTGTGTCACCCTAGCTCTTCTCTATTCAGGTACGACAATTGCTGATTGAGCTCTGGCTCTTTGGTCCCGCCTCTCAACCGTCAATCAACTGGTGTACAGGTTCCTGAACCTATTGGGCTCTATCATATCTATAATTGTAATTGTGTATGGAGTCAGCCTCCACCACATCACTGCCTAATGCATTCCAATCACTAACTACTCTGACACTGAAAAAGTTCTTTCTAACGTCCCTGTGGCTCATTTGGATACTCATCTTCCACCTGTGTCCCCTTGTTCGTGTACCACCCGTGTTAAATAGTTTATCTACCCTGTCAATTCCCCTGAGAATTTTGTATCTGGTGATCATGTCTCTCCGAGCTCTTCTGTCATCCAGCGACGTGAGGTGCAGTTCACACAGCCTTTCCGCGTAACTCATGCCTCTTAGTTCTGGGACTAGCCTAGTGGCATACCTCTGAACTTTTTCCAGCTTCGTCTTGTGCTTGACAAGGAACGGGCTCCATGCTGGGGCCGCATACTCCATGATTGGTCTTACATATGTGGTATACAAGGCTCTGAAAGATTCCTTACACAGGTTTCTGAAGCCAGTTCTGATGTTAGCCAGCCTCGCATACGCCGCTGATGTTATTCTCTTCACGTGGGTTTCAAGAGACATGGTCAGCATACCTCAACCACGACCACCACCACATAGGCGAAGAAACATGCCGTGTTTTAAAGAATATAACATCAGAAATGTTTACAACACTTTGGTGTTTTTTTAAACTAAATAACATTCAAAATGTTACATACAACGAAAACTACCGGGTCCCAAAGATTTCCGTTTTCTATGGGTGTGTATGGGTTAGGTTGGGTAAGCGGGAGTAGAGAGAGAAAGGGGGGGTACTCCTGGTGACTACGTCTCCCCCCCCCCCACATACGGCCAAAGCGCTAATGTGGCGTCTTAACACCACTCTCCTTAATGGCGGTGCTGGCGGCCCGGGGGGGCCACTCCACCTTTACGGCGCTAACCTCTTAGCTGCTCCAGAATTCATGTAATTTTATAACTAAACACTGTAAGTCATCTGCTGCCTCACTTGCAGCGGGTATATGGCCGTTTTTTATGTTTGCATTTGAATCCGGTAGAGCTCTGCCCTCCGTGCTCGTCTGCTCTGCCCCCCCCCATGCCCGTCTGCTCTGCCCCCCCCCCATGGCCGTCTGCTCTGCCCCCCCCCCCCCATGGCCGTCTGCTCTGCCCCCCCCCCATGGCCGTCTGCTCTGCCCCCCCCCCCCCCCATGGCCGTCTGCTCTGCCCCCCCCCCCCCCATGGCCGTCTGCTCTGCCCCCCCCATGGCCGTCTGCTCTGCCCCCCCCCCCCCCCCCCCCCCATGGCCGTCTGCTCTGCCCCCTGCGCATGTTGACTGAGGAATGGGTCTGTACTGGGTTCCCATTTTCCTTGTACTGTGACGTCACAACTCTTCAGTGTCGGGTATAAATTGCTAAAGTGAGGTGATACTGAGCTCTGGGGTGAGGCTTTGACCAGTGCCTCTTAGACCCGTCTAACCCGTTAGACGTTCTGTCTAACGTCGTCAGGTTTAGTTCCTTCAGTCTCTCTTCGTACATCATCCCTCGCAGCTCTGGGACGAGTCTCGTTGCAAACCTCTGCACCTTTTCGAGCTTCCTTATGTGTTTTTGGACGGAAGCTCCACGATGGGGCGGCATATTCTAAGACTGCAACCCGTTCTCGCACTTGCTTATAGTCAATATTGGCTTATTTAATAAGTGCATATGTGACATACTAATTGATTGTGAATATTTTAGTTTACCTTGAAAAGCTTCATAGAAAACACCGACCTCACCTAACCTTCTTAGTATGTTAAGATAAGCATCTTATTGCTTCATATTTACAATTATTACTTAACCTATCAACGGTATAGGTTACCGTTGATAGGTTATAAGACTGATAGATAAGATAGGATATAAGACTGACCTCACATAGGCGGTATACAGTGAGCTAAAAGCCTCCTTATTCAGGTTTCTGAAGGATGTTCTGACTTTTGACAGAGTAGAGTATGCCGCTGATGTTATTATGTTTATATGAGCCTCTGGAGTTAGGTTTGGTGTTATGTCCACTCACAGGTCTTTTTCTCTAGTCGTTATAGGGAGGTAGTTTTCCTTCTTCGTGTATTGGTCTTTCGGTCTACTGGCTTCTGATACCAGTAGATACCATCACATTCTGATACCATCACATTACACTTTCTGAAGTTGAACTCCAGCAGCCATTTCTTGGATCAGCTCTACAGCCTGTCCAAGTCGTCCTGGAGAATCTTATAATCATCATCTGTCGCAATAATCCTCATTAGTTTTGCGTCATCTGCAAACATCGACATAAGACCCAACTCCTGCAATCAAGTCGTTGACATTAATGAGGAATATAATGGGACCCAGGAGTGAACCTTGAGGCACCCCGCTTGTTACTCTACGCCAGTCCGACTCCTCGCCCCCTCACTGTCACTCTCTGACACCTGTCTGTCAGGTAATTCCTTACCCATGATAGTGCGTTTCCGTCTACTCCCGCCTGCCTTATAAGTGTGTATAGTAACTTCCTGTGTGATACTGATCAAAGGCTTCATGGCAATCCAGAAATATGCAGTCTGTCCTGGTTGATACCTGGTTGATGGGGTTCTGGGAGTTCTTCTACTCCCCAAGCCCGGCCCGAGGCCAGGCTTGACTTGTGAGAGTTTGGTCCACCAGGCTGTTGCTTGGAGCGGCCCGCAGGCCCACATACCCACCACAGCCCGGCTGGTCCGGCACTCCTTGGAGGAATAAATCTAGTTTCCTCTTGAAAATCCTTTTATCCTTTTCTGTCTTGCCTTATTTCCGTTACCTTATCATAAAACTCCAAGAGGTTCGTCAGGCAAGATTTCCCTGTTCTAAAGTCATGTTGTTGTTGTTTACTGACACGCCTAGAACGAATTAGGTGTGTAACTAGTCTCTCTCTTATAATTCTTCAAGTACTTTGCATGGGATGCTTGTGAGTGACACGGGTCTGTAGTTAAGTGTCTCTTCTCTTTCTCCTGTCTTGTAGATTGGCACCACATTAACCTTTTACCAGCAGCTGGGAGTGAATGTGTGTGTATACTCACCTATTTGTACTTGCGGGAGTTGAGCTTTGGCTCTTTGGTCCCGCCTCTCAACTGTCAGTCAACTGGTGTACAGGTTCCTGAGCCTACTGGGCTCTATCATATCTACATTTGAAACTGTGTATGGAGTCATCCTCCACCACATCACTGCCTAATGCATTCCATTTGTTAACTACTCTGACACTGAAAAAGTTCCTTCTAACGTCTCTGTGGCTCATGTGGGTACTCAGCTTCCACCTGTGTCCCCTTGTTCGCGTCCCACCAGTGTTGAATAGTTTATCCTTGTTTACCCGGTCGATTCCTCTGAGGATTTTGTAGGTTGTGATCATGTCTCCCCTTACACGTGCGTGCGTGCGTGTGTGTGCTTGTGCGCGTGCGTGTGTGCGTGTGTGCGTGTGTGTGTGCGTGTGTGCGTGTGTGTGTGCGTGTGTGTGTGTGTGCGTGTGTGTGTGTGTGTGTGTGTGTGTGTGTGTGTGTGTGTGTGTGTGTGTGTGTGTGTGTGTGTGTGTGTGTGTGTGTTATACCTCGAGACTAGATGGGCGAGTTGGATGGAATTTGGTGGTAGAGTATTTTACAGGAAGTACAAGGAGAGTGAAGGGGGGGTGTTGCCATGGTGACCACTGTGGAGGCTGGCGCTCTCAGCCTCAGCTGATCATCCTCATCTCTGGCCTCGTTACTCTCACCAACACTCTTAGTTGACAGTGAGGTCACGCTGTCACAGCCGAGCTCAGTGACAGTGGACAACTTGTCCTCGACTCAAGTCCATTCCATCCAGCGGTCGACCCCACAGACGCATTCATAAATTCTAACATGCTGTTCATTCAAAAATGGGAATTTTCACAAATGTTAATTTATATTATAATATATTAGCATATTATGCATGTATATTGGCATATGTTAGGTTAGGTGTTTAGGTTCTGTTGGCGATTATTTGTATTTGTAGTACGTGGGTGAAGCATTTACAGCATTGTGGTTCGAACAAAATTCGTCAGTGAAGCACTTGTTCCGGAAGTGTTCGAACGTCAGCAGTTGTGAGTCGTGTGTAAACCGCTTTTCATTCATAAACAGGGGGTTTGGCGGGTACATGGAATCACTTTTGGATCTTTGTTTGGAAGACGGGCTGGCGTGGCAGCCCGTCCTCCAAACAAACACCCAAAAGTGATTCCATCCACCCGCCAAACCCCCCGCTGTTTATGAATGAAAAACGGTTTACACACGACTCACAACTGCTGACGTTCGAACACTTCCGGAACAAGTGCTTCACTGACGAATTTTGTTCGAACCACAACGCTGTAAATGCTTCACCCACGTACTACAAATACAAATAATCGCCAACAGAACCTAAACACCTAACCTAACCTATGCCTATATATGCACAATATACTATCTTGAGAGATGAGATGATTTGAGATGATTTCGGGGCTTTTAGTGTCCCCGCGGCCCGGTCGTCGACCAGGCCTCCACGCCCAGGAAGCAGCCCGTGACAGCTGACTAACACCCAGGTACCTGTTTTACTGCTAGGTAACAGGGGCATAGGGTGAAAGAAACTCTGCCCATTGTTTCTCGCCGGCGCCCGGGATCGACCCCGGGACCACAGGATCACAAGTCCAGCGTGCTGTCCGCTCGGCCGACCGGCTCCATTATATTATAATTACTATTATACTGCATATAATATTACTATTATACTCCATTACTATTATAATGTTAATTTATATTTGAGAAAATATCTGTTTTGAATGAATTGCAAGTACAAATTGATGAATGTATCTGTGGGGTCGACCGCTGGATGGAATGGACTTGAGTCGAGGACGGGTGGGTTCATGGGCCATGAAATCTCCCTACCTCCCTAGTCTCTCCCTGCCTCCCTATATTCTCTCCCTGCCTCCCTATAGTCTCTCCCCTACCCTCCCTATAGTCTCTCCCCTACTCTCCCTATAGTCTCTCCCCTACTCTCCCTATAGTCTCTCCCCTACCCTCCCTATAGTCTCTCCCCTACCCTCCCTATAGTCTCTCCCCTACCCTCCCTATAGTCTCTCCCCTACCCTCCCTATAGTCTCTCCCCTACCCTCCCTATAGTCTCTCCCCTACCCTCCCTATAGTCTCTCCCCTACCCTCCCTATAGTCTCTCCCCTACCCTCCCTATAGTCTCTCCCCTACCCTCCCTATAGTCTCTCCCCTACCCTCCCTATAGTCTCTCCCCTACCCTCCCTATAGTCTCTCCCCTCCCCTCCCTATAGTCTCTCCCCTACCCTCCCTATAGTCTCTCCCCTACCCTCCCTATAGTCTCTCCCCTACCCTCCCTATAGTCTCTCCCCTACCCTCCCTATAGTCTCCCTGCCTGGTATTCATAACCCAGCAGATGATGTGTTTAGACTCGCTCATCTCCGCCAGGCCGGTGGCCCCAGCCGCGGAAATTCCGATTTTTCCCCCTCGGCTCCGCGAGCTCTCAATTTCCCCCTCGCCAGATAATTGTTTTCCCCTACACGTTCAGTTTTTGTCCCCCCCACACCAGCTTCCCTGCCTGGTTCCCTGCCTGGATGGTTCCCCCTGCCTTGCCTGGTTGGTTCCCTGCCTTGCCTGGTTGGTTCCCCCTGCCTTGCCTGGTTGGTTCCCTGCCTTGCCTGGTTGGTTCCAACTGCCTTGCCTGGATGGTTCCCCCTGCCTTGCCTGGTTGGTTCCAACTGCCTTGCCTGGATGGTTCCCCCTGCCTTGCCTGGTTGGTTCCCTGCCTTGCCTGGATGGTTCCCTGCCTTGCCTGGATGGTTCCCTGCCTTGCCTGGATGGTTCCCTGCCTTGCCTGGTTCCCCTGCCTTGCCGGGTTAGTTCCCCCTGCCTTGCCTGGTTGGTTCCCCCTGCCTTGCCTGGATGGTTCCCCCTGCCTTGCCTGGTTGGTTCCAACTGCCTTGCCTGGATGGTTCCCCCTGCCTTGCCTGGTTGGTTCCCTGCCTTGCCTGGTTGGTTCCCCCTGCCTTGCCTGGTTCCCCTGCCTTGCCGGGTTGGTTCCCCCTGCCTTGCCGGGTTGGTTCCCCCTGCCTTGCCTGGTTGGTTCCCTGCCTTGCCTGGTTGGTTCCCTGCCTTGCCTGGTTGGTTCCCTGCCTTGCCTGGTTGGTTCCCCCTGCCTTGCCTGGATGGTTCCCCCTGCCTTGCCTGGATGGTTCCCCCTGCCTTGCCTGGATGGTTCCCTGCCTTGCCTGGTTGGTTCCCTGCCTTGCCTGGATGGTTCCCCCTGCCTTGCCTGGATGGTTCCCCCTGCCTTGCCTGGATGGTTCCCCCTGCCTTGCCTGGTTGGTTCCCTGCCTTGCCTGGTTGGTTCCCCCTGCCTTGCCTGGATGGTTCCCTGCCTTGCCTGGTTGTTTCCCTGCCTTGCCTGGATGGTTCCCTGCCTTGCCTGGTTGTTTCCCTGCCTTGCCTGGTTGGTTCCCCCTGCCTTGCCTGGATGGTTCCCCCTGCCTTGCCTGGTTGGTTCCAACTGCCTTGCCTGGATGGTTCCCCCTGCCTTGCCTGGTTGGTTCCCTGCCTTGCCTGGATGGTTCCCTGCCTTGCCTGGTTGGTTCCCCCTGCCTTGCCTGGTTGGTTCCCTGCCTTGCCTGGTTGGTTCCCCCTGCCTTGCCTGGTTCCCCTGCCTTGCCGGGTTGGTTCCCCCTGCCTTGCCTGGTTGGTTCCCCCTGCCTTGCCTGGTTGGTTCCCCCTGCCTTGCCTGGATGGTTCCCTGCCTTGCCTGGTTGGTTCCCTGCCTTGCCTGGCTGGTTCCCCCTGCCTTGCCTGGATGGTTCCCCCTGCCTTGCCTGGATGGTTCCCCCTGCCTTGCCTGGTTGGTTCCCTGCCTTGCCTGGTTGGTTCCCCCTGCCTTGCCTGGATGGTTCCCTGCCTTGCCTGGTTGGTTCCCTGCCTTGCCTGGTTGGTTCCCCCTGCCTTGCCTGGATGGTTCCCCCTGCCTTGCCTGGATGGTTCCCTGCCTTGCCTGGTTGTTTCCCTGCCTTGCCTGGATGGTTCCCCCTGCCTTGCCTGGATGGTTCCCCCTGCCTTGCCTGGATGGTTCCCCCTGCCTTGCCTGGTTGGTTCCCTGCCTTGCCTGGTTGGTTCCCCCTGCCTTGCCTGGATGGTTCCCTGCCTTGCCTGGTTGTTTCCCTGCCTTGCCTGGATGGTTCCCTGCCTTGCCTGGTTGTTTCCCTGCCTTGCCTGGTTGGTTCCCCCTGCCTTGCCTGGATGGTTCCCCCTGCCTTGCCTGGTTGGTTCCAACTGCCTTGCCTGGATGGTTCCCCCTGCCTTGCCTGGTTGGTTCCCTGCCTTGCCTGGATGGTTCCCTGCCTTGCCTGGTTGGTTCCCCCTGCCTTGCCTGGTTGGTTCCCTGCCTTGCCTGGTTGGTTCCCCCTGCCTTGTCTGGTTCCCCTGCCTTGCCGGGTTGGTTCCCCCTGCCTTGCCTGGTTGGTTCCCCCTGCCTTGCCTGGTTGGTTCCCCCTGCCTTGCCTGGATGGTTCCCTGCCTTGCCTGGTTGGTTCCCCCTGCCTTGCCTGGATGGTTCCCTGCCTTGCCTGGATGGTTCCCTGCCTTGCCTGGATGGTTCCCTGCCTTGCCTGGATGGTTCCCTGCCTTGCCTGGTTGGTTCCCCCTGCCTTGCCTGGATGGTTCCCTGCCTTGCCTGGATGGTTCCCTGCCTTGCCTGGTTGGTTCCCCCTGCCTTGCCTGGATGGTTCCCCCTGCCTTGCCTGGATGGTTCCCCCTGCCTTGCCTGGATGGTTCCCCCTGCCTTGCCTGGATGGTTCCCCCTGCCTTGCCTGGATGGTTCCCCCTGCCTTGCCTGGATGGTTCCCCCTGCCTTGCCTGGATGGTTCCCCCTGCCTTGCCTGGTTGGTTCCCTGCCTTGCCTGGTTGGTTCCCCCTGCCTTGCCTGGATGGTTCCCTGCCTTGCCTGGTTGGTTCCCCCTGCCTTGCCTGGTTGGTTCCCCCTGCCTTGCCTGGATGGTTCCCCCTGCCTTGCCTGGATGGTTCCCTGCCTTGCCTGGATGGTTCCCTGCCTTGCCTGGTTGGTTCCCCCTGCCTTGCCTGGATGGTTCCCTGCCTTGCCTGGTTGGTTCCCCCTGCCTTGCCTGGATGGTTCCCTGCCTTGCCTGGTTGGTTCCCCCTGCCTTGCCTGGTTCCCCTGCCTTGCCGGGTTGGTTCCCCCTGCCTTGCCTGGTTGGTTCCCCCTGCCTTGCCTGGTTGGTTCCCCCTGCCTTGCCTGGATGGTTCCCTGCCTTGCCTGGTTGGTTCCCCCTGCCTTGCCTGGTTGGTTCCCCCTGCCTTGCCTGGTTGGTTCCCCCTGCCTTGCCTGGATGGTTCCCCCTGCCTTGCCTGGATGGTTCCCCCTGCCTTGCCTGGATGGTTCCCCCTGCCTTGCCTGGTTGGTTCCCCCTGCCTTGCCTGGATGGTTCCCTGCCTTGCCTGGATGGTTCCCCCTGCCTTGCCTGGTTGGTTCCCCCTGCCTTGCCTGGTTCCCCCTGCCTTGCCTATGACGTTATATTTTCTCTATTATACAAGTCTATTCCAAGGGTTCATCTCCTTGCTTGATCCTGCTTTACAAGATTACACGTTCCAACACTAATACTCAATACAGCTGTAGTCAACACCTGCCAGAGATGAGGAGATGAACACCTGCAGGGTGCTCAAGACCCCCTCCCCCCCTTCCAACACCTGAACGGTGTATCTGGTGGAGATACGTGATACAGCAGGTGTTTCCCAAGAGTAATTTGACCTGACGATGATGGAAATCTTGCCGAGAGATCTTCGGGGGGGCGTGAAGCAGAATTCAAGACGTCTACTAAAGCAGGTGTGTGTTTTGTGCGGCGATGGATCAGCTGGACTTGGAATTTTAAGGTTTGTGTGTGACTTTACACACACACACACACACACACACACACACACACACACATACACACACACATATACACACACACATACACACACACACATACACACACACACATACACACACACACATACACACACACATACATACACACACACATACATACACACACACATACATACACACACACATACATACACACACATACACACACACACACACACACACACACACACACACACACACACACATACACATACACACACACACACACACACACACACACAGACACACACACAGACACACACAGACACACACACAAACACACACACAGACACACACACAGACACACACACAGACACACACACACACACACACACACACATACACATACACACACACTCACACACACACACACAGACACACCCACACACACACACACACACACACATAGACACACACACACACACACACACACACACACACACACACACACACACACACACACACAACCGCCTCTTGACGGTTGAGAGGCGGGACCAAAGAGCCAGAGCTCAACCCCCGCAAACACAACTAGGTGAGTACAACTAGGTGAGTACACACACACACACACGCACACGCACGCGTGTTGATTCACGGTTGAGAGGCGAGACCAAAGAGCCAGAGCTCAACCCCCGCAAGCACAATTAGGTGAGTACACGCACGCATGTGGGGGGACCTGACAGCAGAGTGACAGCGCTCGGGACTCGTAATCCTTGGGTCCGTGGATCGATCCCCGGCGAAGGCGGATACAAATAGTTTTTCACCTTGATGCACCTGTTCACCTAGCAGTATATAGGTACCTGGGAGTTAGACAGCTGATACGGGCTGCTTCCTGGGATGTTTGTGTGTATGGGGGGGGGGGAATTTTTTGCAGTACCCCTATAATTGTATTTATGATACAATATTGTATGTATCATAAGGATTTAGTGTTGTATCCAGTAACTATATTGAAAAGGACTTAATTGCAAAAAAATTGTAGTCTACACAGTTTAACCCAGTCATTACCAATTGAAAACTCCAACAACCTCTCCCGGCAACGCTGTAGACATGAGACGGGCTCACCATAGCCCGTGCTACTTCAAACTTTTTGTTTCAAGTAGCGAATCTTAAACAACAACAACAACAGCTGTTGACATGTTGTACAGTAACCAACTTTGACTACAATAGTGTTTCTGTCACCACACTTTACGCAGATACGCCAAAACTGGCGTACGCTACTGGCTGTTTAATGCTTAATCACTTGACCAATTTCTGTCTCTGTAAACCAGCCAGTTGCCGAGATGTTGTGAACGAGTCGTACTTCTGGCAGCTCTGAGGCCATACTGGCTACTCTTCAAATTCCACACTTTGCTTCGACTTGATCGACGCGAGAATGGTCCCAGGACGGACCGAAACGTCGTCGTCCCTTCACCTTCTGGTGTGTGGTCTGGTCTACACTTTGCTTCTTTGTAAATACTGACGTTTCGCGTTACAAAGACCAAACCAGGTCCTTAACACTGACAAAGACCAAACCAGGTCCTTAACACTGACAAAGACCAAACCAGGTCCTTAACACTGACAAAGACCAAACCAGGTCCTTAACACTGACAAAGACCAAACCAGGTCCTTAACACTGACAAAGACCAAACCAGGTCCTTAACACTGACAAAGACCAAACCAGGTCCTTAACACTGACAAAGACCAAACCAGGTCCTTAACACTGACAAAGACCAACCCAGGTCCTTAACACTGACAAAGACCAACCCAGGTCCTAACCCCCTCTTGAGTGAATGGAACAGAAAGAGTTAATACGATATGCTCCTTGCCCCCCCCCCCCCACTCACCTACAGCCGCACGGAACAGGGCCAAGCCCCCAGCAACTCGTGCCGGAGGAACAGACAACTTCTCTACGCCCAGTAATAACTTCACAACTAATAAACTTTGAGGCTAAGCCGCCCGAATACCTGTGTGGGGAGGAGGCTAAGTGTACCCTAATTTACATTTACCATTTTGGCTGACTCTTACCTCGGCTTTAGCACCGTGGGAATACCATCTGCTCCGCTGTCAAGAGCTGGGCACAACCCGGAGCTCCTTATCGCCTTCCAGCGTAGCCTCTTCTTCTTGAGGTTATCTTGAGATGATTTCGGGGCTTTAGTGTCCCCGCGGCCCGGTCCTCGACTAGGCCTCTACCCCCAGGAAGCAGCCCGTGACAGCTGACTAACACCCGGGTACCTATTTTACTGCTAGGTAACAGGGGCATAGGGTGAAAGAAACTCTGCCCATTGTTTCTCGCCGGCGCCTGGGATCGAACCCAGGACCACAGGATCACAAGTCCAGCGTGATGTCCGCTCGGCCGACCGGCTCCACACACTGAACCTCACGTCCCTGGGAAACAGAAGAGTAAGAGGAGACATGATAACCACCTCCAAAATTCTCAGGGGAATTGACAAGGGGGGACAAAGACAAACTCTTCAGCACGGGTGGGACACTCACAAGGGGACACAGGTGGAGACTGAGTACCCACATGAGCCACAGAGACGTTAGAAAGATTTTTTTCAGTGTCAGAGTAGTTAACAAATGGATTGCACTAGGCAGTGATGTGGTGGAGGCTGACTCCATACACAGTTTCAAATGTAGATATGATAGAGCCCAGTAGGCTCAGGAATCTGTACACAAAACACCTTTCCATGTAACTGGCTGCCCCCGGGGGGGGGGGGGGTGGGATACTGGTTCTTGCGTTATTATTGTCACCATCGTTGACCGCCAATAACCAAGTAACGAAGCACATTGTTACCTAATGTACATGATATCAAGCATTTCTTCAAATGCTAAACTCATCATTGTAATGTTAACTTTAGGTAAAAATTACAATGACGCCTCTGGATGTCACTGTAGGCTTCTGCCGTCATATTATTTCCACGAAAGTCAATGTACTCATCAGGGCGTTGTTATGTTGACCAGACCACACACTAGAAAGTGAAGAGACGACCACGTTTCGGTCCGTCCTGGACCATTCTCAATTCGATAATGGTCCAGGACGGACCGAAACGTGGTCGTCCCTTCACCTTCTAGTGTGTGGTCTGGTCAACATTTTTCATTACGTTATTGTGACTCATCATCTTCACAGGGCGTCATTATATATCGTTAAACACAAAACACCTTCGAAAATATATTTCTTGCACAATAAATGCATCAGCAACAAGAGAATCCTTCCTGTTCCTTTGAACAGCCTAATTCAAGGGGGTAGGAGAGGGGGGGGGGGGGGGCGGGGATAATTGCCCAACCTGTTTCGTTACCAGTTGCCCCGGTGTCATCTGTGACCTGTGTGCTGGTGTCCTCACTTCCGGTCAAGCCTCTTCTTCCTTAATTAGCGTCTTTATAATGTTCTTGGCGATATCCACGTCTTCGTCCTCAGGTGTTCGCCCCTACACCCAGCGACCCGGCCACCTGGTGGTGGTAGAGGGTACTGGCCAACCTGTCCTCTTAAAAAGAACGTCGCTTTTGGCCGTTTGCCCGTATGGCCGAATATGGACGTAATTTGAAAATGAAAAAAAAAAATTAATATAAATTTGGGATTTTTTTTCAACAACAATAAGTTAAGGGTCCTCTGATAGGTTAGGTGAGCAGGAAATTCTCATAAAGTTTCAAAACGGTATGAAAAACGTTAATGGAAAGTTTCCTCTTTTAAGCTTATTGAGTAAGCCGGACGACTCCAACAGAAAACGGGACAGAACGTCACTTTTGTGAGTCGATTTCATTTCAAATTACGTCCAAATTTGGCCATAGCGCGCATACGAGCCAAAAGTGACGTTATTTTTAATAGGGCGGGTTTCACGTCACCACCCAGAATGCCGCCATTTATATGGCATGCGGCTGCCGCAAACTGCGCTGCTGCAGGACCCGCACCTTTGTGGCCGCATGCGGCACTAACCTCACCTTCCCAGCGTCAACACAAGGCCATGTGTTCGGAGTGAAGATGACGAAGTTACTGGACCAGGACAGAGTCAAGAAGTTCTAGGTATACATAGACGACAAAGGAACCTTTGAGAGAGGCGAGGCTACACCCGTCCTTACCGGCGTACGTCAAGTCCACACCAGACTTGTGGACTTGACACAACTCGTGGCACCAGACTTGACAAGACTTGTGGACACCAAAGACAAATGCTAGGGCACTGTTGAGAGCAGCGGCCTGGGGCTAGATTCACGAAGCAGCTTCGCAAGCACTTACGAACGTGTACATCTTTCCTCAATCTTTGACGGCTTTGGTTACATTTATTAAACAGTTTACAAGCATGAAAACTTGCCAATCAACTGTTGTTATTGTTATAAACAGCCTCCTGGTGCTTCGGAGCTCATTAACTCTTTAATAATTGTAAACAAAGCCGTCAAAGATTGAGAAAAGATGTACAGGTTCGTAAGTGCTTGCGTAACTGCTTCGTGAATCTGGTCCCTGGTCAACACTCGCAGCATGGTGTAGGAGACGGGAAGTAGCTTGTGGCAGGAGCCTGTTGATTGGTGGCTTCCCTTGTGTGAGGGGCAGCACCCAGGGTATGCGCACCACAGCACCCAGGGTATGCGCACCACAGCACCCAGGGTATGCGCACCACAGCACCCAGGGTATGCGCACCACAGCACCCAGGGTATGCGCACCACAGCACCCAGGGTATGCGCACCACAGCACCCAGGGTATGCGCACCACTCTCTACAGACTTGTGGAGAATGCTGGCGGGTCTAGGCACCGACCCGAGGTGTTGAAAGCCCCCGACTTAGCCAGTCTTGTGCCAAAGGTAAGACTGAACATCATTGATTTCCTCAGACATTAAGTCCAACGGCCCGGCAGCCGTTGTGTGCGCGTTAACTTCTCACAGGCCAAACTTGCGCCATCTGACTGCTCTGAGAGCCCTACAGACAGGACATTATATGATAATGCAGATAACTTCACTAGCAGATCAGAAGGTGCTCAGAGGAACGAGTGCCAAGACCAGTGCTGATCTGCTTGCTCCCATAACGGAGCAAGCTGAGGCTTGTTCCGTCCTATTATACTCCTATAATAAACAGTCACTTTCATAATGGAGTAATCTTGTACTGACTGTGCAACTCTGCGACAGTTTATAGAACGCATCTTGAGGGCCCAGGACTAAGTTGTCACATGAGGCTGCCCCACACTGCAGAAATAGACCTTCCGGTACCTGTTGATACGGACTATAGGAACTTTCTTCTGGAGGAACGCAAAGTTTTGTCAACTCTGAACACGGTTCTGAATGTCAGAGTTGATGTCACTTTACCCTCAAGCATAACCATATACATTATTGTGTTGCCAGTTTGCAAAATTCAATATTTGACACTTGTACGATGGCACTACCACACACACACATGAAGCCAGCGTGGCACACAAGGTGCCTCCCGTGGCACGTGTCTGCAACAGAAAATTCTTGAGGTAAATATAAGAATTAGGCTTCAAATGTCGGATGATTCAACACGGCGCTTTTGTGATTGTGATCAGTCATTAGAGTGTTGTGGGTTGCAGTCATTAAGATCATCATAGGTGGGTGGTAGTTGATGCCTAGAGTTCGCATCAACACATTTAGTGGGAATTGGTATGTGTTACTGAGGCTGTGTTGTCTTCCTGTTGCTAGGCCTACGGGTCCCTCTGTCCTCACTGATGTCAGGGACACATCTATTTTGTTCTTCACTGATTCTACTGTTTGCGCCTCCTCAAGGTTCCTACATCTTATTGTTGTCCACTCTAAATTGCCACGCCCTCAGGGGTCCCTGCCACGCCCCCAGGGGTCCCTGCCACGCCCCCAGGGGTCCCTGCCCCCCCAGGGATCCCTGGCCCCCCCTCCCCCAGGGGTCCCTGGCCCCCCCTCCCCCAGGGGTCCCTGTCCCCCCCTCCCCCAGGGGTCCCTGCCCCCCCAGGGGTCCCTGCCCCCCCTCCCCCAGGGGTCCCTGGCCCCCCTCCCCCAGGG
>NC_091202.1:31592684-31605184 GCF_040958095.1 Procambarus clarkii
CTCAACTAATTGTGCTTGCGGGGGTTGAGCTTTGGCTCTTTGGTACTTGCTTTGTGTGTGTGTGTATACTATAAGAGAATGTCAAAAGTTGGAGTCCACGTATTTATGGTTTAGATTGCCCAAATTTGTAAGAGGACTGGTCTGGAGTACGGGACGGGCATAGGCTGGTCAGGGAAGACCCAAGTTCAATACTTTAAGAAATATATAACCTATATAACCCCCCACCCCCCCCTCCCCCCCCTCCCCATCCCCGAGCGAGGTTCATGAATTCGGAAATATAATCTGCTACGTGATGTCCGTAGTGTGTGGGAGTTACTCCCGCCGTTTACCCGCGCATATCCATGGTTTGCTTCGTATAGAAATGAAAATGTTTATCTGTTCGAGGATGGAGGGAGTGAGGTGGGTTAGGGAGATGGGGTAGATGACAGGGTAGAGGGGAGTGGAGAGAAATTATCCAAGACACTATCAGGTACGCCCTCCTAGTTACTAATTATTATTATATATAATTATATATAATTATATGTTGTACTTAGTAGCCAGAATGCGCTACTTTGCCTCGTATGCAAGGCACAATTTACTTAATTAGCCTAATTTTCCTGAAATTTTGTTTTCCTATTTTTTTCGTATAAATATGACGAAAAGCTTTATCATTTCATTTGATTTTTTTTCTTTGATGGAGTTAAAACTAATATAGAAATTGGACCATACCTAACCTAACCTACCTTAACATTTCCTAACGTAACATAACTAAGTCCTTATGTCCTTATGTTCTTTCATGTTCTTAAGTGTGAAGCATAATTGCCGTTGTCGTCGAGGGACAGGAAGCCTTCACTTTAGCGTGTATGGACGGGTCCCCCGGTCCTCTGGCTGGACCTGTTGACCTTCCGCAGGATGCGTACCACAACAGTTGCCTGACTTTGGCCTCCTATTTATTGTTAGCTGAACACACACACACACACACACACACACACACACACACACGAGGTGAAAGAAAACGTGGTTATCTATTTCTGTCCGGCCCGGAGATCGAACTCGGGATTCTCGTGGATACTTCTGTCTCGTGGGTACTCCCTGTCTCGTGGGTACTCCCTGTCGCGTGGCTACTCCCCTGTCGCGTGGCTACTCCCCTGTCGCGTGGCTACTCCCCTGTCGCGTGGCTACTCCCCTGTCGCGTGGCTACTCCCCTGTCGCGTGGCTACTCCCCTGTCGCGTGGCTACTCCCCTGTCGCGTGGCTACTCCCCTGTCTCGTGGCTACTTCCCTGTCGCGTGGCTACTCCCCCGTCTCGTGGCTACTCCCCTGTCTCGTGGCTACTCCCCTGTCTCTTGGCTGCTCCCCTGTCTCTTGGCTGCTCCCCTGTCTCGTGGCTACTCCCCTGTCTCGTGGCTACTCCCCTGTCTCGTGGCTACTCCCCTGTCTCGTGGCTACTCCCCTGTCTCGTGGCTACTCCCCTGTCTCGTGGCTACTCCCCTGTCTCGTGGCTACTCCCCTGTCTCGTGGCTACTCCCCTGTCTCGTGGCTACTCCCCTGTCTCGTGGCTACTCCCCTGTCTCGTGGCTGCTACTCTGTCGCGTGGCTACTCCCCCTGTCGCGTGGCTACTCCCCCTGTCGCGTGGCTACTCCCCCTGTCGCGTGGCTACTCCCCCTGTCGCGTGGCTACTCCCCCTGTCGCGTGGCTACTCCCCCTGTCGCGTGGCTACTCCCCCTGTCGCGTGGCTACTCCCCCTGTCGCGTGGCTACTCCCCCTGTCGCGTGGCTACTCCCCCTGTCGCGTGGCTACTCCCCCTGTCGCGTGGCTACTCCCCCTGTCGCGTGGCTACTCCCCCTGTCGCGTGGCTACTCCCCCTGTCGCGTGGCTACTCCCCCTGTCGCGTGGCTACTCCCCCTGTCGCGTGGCTACTCCCCCTGTCGCGTGGCTACTCCCCCTGTCGCGTGGCTACTCCCCCTGTCGCGTGGCTACTCCCCCTGTCGCGTGGCTACTCCCCCTGTCGCGTGGCTACTCCCCCTGTCGCGTGGCTACTCCCCCTGTCGCGTGGCTACTCCCCCTGTCGCGTGGCTACTCCCCCTGTCGCGTGGCTACTCCCCCTGTCGCGTGGCTACTCCCCCTGTCGCGTGGCTACTCCCCCTGTCGCGTGGCTACTCCCCCTGTCGCGTGGCTACTCCCCCTGTCGCGTGGCTACTCCCCCTGTCGCGTGGCTACTCCCCCTGTCGCGTGGCTACTCCCCCTGTCGCGTGGCTACTCCCCCTGTCGCGTGGCTACTCCCCCTGTCGCGTGGCTACTCCCCCTGTCGCGTGGCTACTCCCCCTGTCGCGTGGCTACTCCCCCTGTCGCGTGGCTACTCCCCCTGTCGCGTGGCTACTCCCCCTGTCGCGTGGCTACTCCCCCTGTCGCGTGGCTACTCCCCCTGTCGCGTGGCTACTCCTACGCTCCAGAAAGTCTCCGTCAACCAGAAGTGACTATGCAGGCGATGAGTCCAGGAGAATGGTCCAGGACGGACCGAAACGTCGTCGTCCCTTCAACTTCTAGTGTGTGGTCTGGTCAACAGAAGTGACTATGTACAGCCACGTACATAGTATACAGCCGTTCTGTACATTATATGTACAGAGGCACACTGTTCCAATCCTACGTATAGAGGTACACTGTTGCAACTAAAACAATTATTAATGTTTATATTACTAATATTGTGGAGGACACGAGACAAGGCCACATCTAAACCTGAATGTTTTAGGCCTAGTATAGCTGGTATTTGTACTAAATTAGGCCTAATATGGCGCTTGTTAGGCCTTGGATGTCTTGTATAGGCCTAGGATAGATTAGTTTATTGTATAGGTACTGTTGTTGTTATTGGTGGGCCGATTGTGGTAGTCCAGTAGCATAATACGTGCCTTTTAGGACGGAAGGGAAGGGATCTCTGAGGAGAAAGCACCAAGCCATTACGACTATATAGCACTGGGAAGGGGTCAGGATAAGGATTTTGGATGGGACGGTGGGGAAGGAATGGTGCCCAACCACTTGTGGACGATCGGGGATTGAACGCTGACCTGCATAAGGCGAGACCGTCGCTCTATCGTCCATCCCAAGTGGCCTTTTAGGGGATAAAACTCCATGTTTGTACTTTTTACCAATAGTTGCTATAAGCACTATTTGGAAGATGGAATGTTTGGTACAATGTCAGTGGCCTTTCTTCTCCATCCACATTACCTTGCATTTGTATAAGGTTGAACTCTAGTTGCCACCAATCAGGATCATTGTTGTATTGACTTGAAATCTCTCTCCGGGAGTTTGACTCCAAGCACTCAGCCTTGAGGCACTCGACGTGTCACGTCTCTTCATCCACGTCTCTCTGGACGCTGCCTCATGTTGACACGATACTTCGCTGGCCATTAGAGTACCTTCCCTGTGGTCTCTGTGTACTCTCCTAGCTCTGTGGTGGTGGCCTCCGTGTTACTAAGTGTACTCACCTAATTGTGCTTGCGGGGGCTGAGCTTTGGCTCTTTAGTCCCGCCTCTCAACTGTCATTCAACTGGTGTACAGATTCCTGAGCCTACTGGGCTCTATCATATCTATTATTGAAACTATGTATGGAGTCAGCCTCCACACATCACTGCCTAATGCATTCCACCTGATAACTAGTCTGACACTGAAAAAGTTTTTTCTAACGTCTCTGTGGCTCATTTGGGTACTCATTCTCCACCTGTGTCCCCTTGTTCGCATACCACTCGTGTTAAACTGTTTATCTTTATGTACACTGTCAATTCCACTGAGAATTTTGTAGGTAGTGATCACGTCTCCCCTTACTCTTCTGTCTTCTAGTGTCGTGAGGTGCATTTCTCGCAGCCTTTCTTCGTAACTCATGCCTCTTAGTTCTGGGACTGGCCTAGTGGTATATTTCTGAACTTTTTCAAGCTTCGTCTTGTGCTTGACAAGGTACGGGCTCCATGCTGGGGCCGCATACTCCAGGATTGGTCTTATATATGTGGTGTACAAGGCTCTGAAAGATTCCTTACACAGGTTCCTGAAGGCTGTTCTGATGTTAGCCAGCCTCGCATACGCCGCCGATGTTATTCTTTTGATGTGGGCTTCAGGAGACAGGTTTGGTGTGATATGTGATATCACACTGTGTGTGTGTGGATGGGGGGGGGGGCAGCTCTGTGTATGCCAATGTGTGCGTGCACTGCCAGGGTATGTGTAAGTGTATCTGATAGCGCGTGTGCGTACTGAACATTCCTGTCGACTCTATCACTCCACTTTAGAATCTTGTACGTCGTTAACATGTTCCCTTCCGCTTCTACATTTATGAAGTGTGACGAAGTCATCTCCCTTAACCTTTCCTCATCTCAGAAACGAACCTATGGTGTATTCACCTGGACTTCGGTCTAGTTCACTTAGTGCTGCACTCTCCAGGATGGTTCTCACGTAGGTTGTCTTGAGTTTTCTGAAGGTTTCGTCATCTAGCCTCATTCCTAAACGTTATCCAGACATTCCGCAGTTCGACAAAGGCCGCCAACATGGCGCATCTGGTGATAATCTCTTGAGGTTATCTTGAGATGATTTCGGGGCTTTTAGTGCCCCCGCGGCCCGGTCCTCGACCACGCCTCCACCCCCAGGAAGCAGCCCGTGACAGCTGACTAACTCCCAGGTACCTATTTTACTGCTAGGTAACAGGGGCATAGGGTGAAAGAAACTCTGCCCATTGTTTCTCGCCGGCGCCTGGGATCGAACCCAGGACCACAGGATCACAAGTCCCGCGTGCTGTCCGCTCGGCCGACCGGCTCCCGGTCTCGGGTTATGCTCATCCCCAGATCCTTAGTTGACATCTTCCCCCAATCTGTCTCTCCAGTTTCTTGGGTCTTCTCACTCCTCTTCCAACCCCAGACCGTCTTGCCTTCGTGGTAGGTAAACGCCAGCGTTCAGATCGTGGACATCTTCAAGAGAAAACTAGACTGTTTTCTTCAAGGAGTGCCGGATCAACCGGGCTGTGGTGGGTATGTGGGCCTGCGGGCCGCTCCAAGCAACAGCCTGGTGGACCAAACTCTCACAAGTCAAGCCTGGCCTCGGGCCGGGCTTGGGGAGTAGAAGAACTCCCAGAACCCCATCAAGCGGGTATATGTGAGCCTGCGGGCCGCTCCAAGCTACAGCCTGGTGGACCAAACTCTCACAAGACAAGCCTGGCCTCGGGCCGGGCTTGGGGAGTAGAAGAACTCCCAGAACCCCATCATCAAGCAGATATCAAGTTATCTCGGGATAGCTTCAAGTCTCTCTGACTTTACCCTATTTCTTCTCATTGGCTATACACCATCTTCAAGTATTGATATAAACTACATCTTCTCTTATCAGGTAGTTGATACGTATTAGGACGGAATAGATCTAGTTAAGAGTCTGGGCCGTGGGGGACAAGGATCCACGGAACCACTTCAAGGTACCTGGAAGTAACACCGTACCGTCGTGAGGTACCTAACTTGCTCCTTCTCCCCCCCCCCCCCTCCCCCTCTCTCTCTCTGGTACCCCCCTCTTCTCAATGTTAGTCTCCCTCCCCCCCTTCTCAGGGAGGTATTCCCTCACCCAGTCTCCTGCTGTCCCGGGTGCTTGAGCGGGTACCTCAAGCTCTCACGCTGCTTTCACGCTGCTTCCACGCTGCTCTCACGCTGCTCTCACGCTGCTCTCACGCTGCTCTCACGCTGCTCTCACGCTGCTCTCACGCTGCTCTCACGCTGCTCTCACGCTGCTCTCACGCTGCTCTCACGCTGCTCTCCCACAGTTCTCCCACAGCTCTCCCGGGAGGACAGGCGCGACCATCGCCAGCTGACACTGCCGTAAAAGGTCCGGCCGTCTCCCTCCTCTGTGTAACTGACGTCAGCGTGTCGTAAAACTCTCCTCTGTCTGTGTTTACTATTTGTGTCTGCAGAATCGAGCTATTTAGCTCCTGGACCCCGATTTCTAGCATGTCTATTTTTCCTCTATTATGTCTACTAAATATGTGTGTGTACTCACCTAGTTATACTCACTTGTGTTTGCGGGTGTTGAGCTTTGGCTGTTTGGTCCCGCCTCTCAACTGTCAGTCAACTGGTGTACAGGTTCCTGAGCCTACTGGGCTCTATCATATCTACATTTGAAACTGTGTATGGAGTCAGCCTCCACCACATCACTTCCTAATGCATTCCATTTGTTAACTACTCTGACACTACAAAAATTCTTTCTAACGTTTCTCTGGCTCATCTGGGTACTAAGTTTCCACCTGTGTCCCCTTGTGAGTGTCCCACCCATGCTGAAGAGTTCGTCTTTGTCCACCCTGTCAATTCCCCTGAGAATTTTGTAGGTAGTTATCATGTCTCCCCTTACTCTTCTGTTTTCCAGGGATGTGAGGTTCAGCTTCCTTAGTCTTTCCTCGTAACTCATACCTCTCAGTTCCGGGACGAGTCTGGTGGCATAACTCTGAATCTTCTCTAACTCTGTCTTGTATTTAACTAGGTATGGACTCCAGGCTGGAGCTGTATATTCCTTTGCATAGAAGAATTTGCATAGAATTCTATTAAACCTGTGAGGCACGATTTACCATCCCTGAACCCATGCTGGTGGTGCGTTACAAAGCTATTTCCCTCCAGATGCTCTACGAGCCTTTTCCTCACGATCTTCACCATCACCTTGCATGGTATACAAGTCAGGGAAACTTGTATATGAAACTTGACTTGCCTTTCTGGCAGGTCTCTTGTTTCCAGTGACCTGTTATACACCGACAGGTCACCCATTAAGGTAACATGGCCAATTTCTTTGTCATATCTACTTTTAAAAGTTATGAATGGTGGTTGTAACAGCCTACAGCCTGGTGGACCAAACTCTCACAAGTCAAGCCTGGCCTCGGGCCGGGCTTGGGGAGTACAAGAACTCCCAGAACCCCATCAACCAGGTATCAACCAGGTTGTTTATACAATTTACTCCTTTAGTAAATACTACCACTTGAGATGGACGGTAGAGCGACGGTCTCGCTTCATGCAGGTCGGCGTTCAATCCCCGACCGTCCAAGTGGTTGGGCACCATTCCTTTCTCCCCGTCCCATCTCAAATCCTTATTCTGACCCCTTCCCAGTGCTATATAGTCGTAATGGCTTGGTGCTTTCCCCTGATAGTTCCCTTCCTCTAGTTCACGCCATTTTCGACCACTTTTACGCTAAATGTTTTTTGCTACTTAACCTTTATAAACCTTTGTTACTGTAGAGTTTGCTGCTGACGTTATGAGATCCCGGAGTTAGGTTTATGTCCACTCCCAGGTCTTTTTTGTGTTCCTCTAGTCGTTATAGGGGGGCAGTTCCCCCTTCATTGTGTACTGCCATTTTGTCCTGGCACCTTCATCGGCTTACACCTGCTGGCGTTGAACTCTAACAGCCATTTCTTGGACCAACTCTGCAGCTTCTTTAAATCATCTTGGAGAATTTTAAAATCGTCAGCTGTCAGAATTATTCTTATTACTAATCTACTTATGATAGATTTGATTTGAGTGCTAGACAGCCTGAGGTACGCTGAGGCCTGCTGCTGCTGCTGCTGCTGCTGCTGCTGCTGCTGCTGCTGCTGCTGCTGCTGACAGTCATGGTGATGCGTTGTCTGCTCCAATAGCTTTAATTACGTTTAATGATGATAGTTGTTTCCTTCCCTTTCTTGACCTCAATATTTATGTGTCTCAGAGGGGGTTCCCGCCAACTCCTGGCGCAGGGAACTGTTGGGGTTCAGTTGTGGACCTTCCGTGTAAGCTGGCGGCGAGTTCCTCGCAAATTTCCTTGTTTTCTGTATATTTACCTTCCCTTTTCTGTAACCTGGTCACTTGGTCGTTCACTGTCGTTTTCCTTCTTATGTAAGTACTACTACGGGAGTACCCAGCGTTGCCCGGCTCTCTCTCTCTCTCTCTCTCTCTCTCTCTCTCTCTCTCTCTCTCTCTCTCTCTCTCTCTCTCTCTCTCTCTCTCTCTCTCTCTCTCTCTCTCTCTCTCTCTCTCTCTCTCCCCCCCCTCTCTCTCCCCCCCCTCCCTCCTTCCCTCCTTCGTCCCACTGCTCTTCCCCCTCTCCCCTTTTCCCCCCCATCCCCCTTCCTTCCCATCTCCCTCGCTCCTCTAACCTCGATATACACATTTCCATTTATATGTAATGCAAATTATGACACTGCGCAGGTAAACGGCGGGAGTACCTTCAGCACACTACGGACATGCCAAATTTCATTCCATTTCATTCCATTTCAATTTCAGACTTAATGAAAATCGCTCGGGTGGTATTGGGATACGGGCTGCAGTTCTTAAAGCATTTACCTTCGGCCTACCCCGATCAGTCTATGTTCGTCCCATACCCCAGACCATTCCCCCTGCAAGATTGGATATGACTAGCCCCAAGCGTCTGGCCTTCAACTGTGGACAGACTGACAGATATTATCTCTCATAGTATAGAATTTTGGTCGTTTCCTCCCTTTGGAGCAATATAATTTTCATTGTTTATGTCCGGCACTTAAATCATATTTATGTATCATTCCTGGCCCTGTTGCGTGTATGCCGAGTGACCCTCTGACCTTTAACCTCTATATTCCTGTCTCTCTCTCTCTCTCTCTCTCTCTCTCTCTCTCTCTCTCTCTCTCTCTCTCTCTCTTGCTTTTTTGTTATCTTGCTGCCTGGCACTGTTTATTGAACCACGCGGTTCAATAAACAGTGCCAAGTCCATTGACAGATATTCTTCCTCTACTTTTGTTGTTATTGTTGGCATGAATCACTCTTCTGCTTCACTGCATCTCAGTTTGCCTTCCCACAGAGGAAACTGACATGTAGAGCCTCTACATGAAAGAGTACAACATCTAAACAGTCAGGATCTTTGCACAGGAGTTAAGGCAAGAAATATATCCGACTACAAACTTCTTGGAAAGATACTTCAATTCAGAGGGGACCACCTGTACTAATTATATATATATATATATATATATATATATATATATATATATATATATATATATATATATATATATATATATATATATATATATATATATATATATATATATATATATTAATAGTGTCTGTGTGTGTGTGTACTCGCCTAGTTGTGCTTGCAGTGTCGAGCCTTTGTTCTTAAGCCCCGCCCTTTCGACCATCATTACTTCAGTTCACTGACTAGTTTTCATTTTTTTATATCATATTTACAATTAAAATTGTGTATGGAATTGGCTTCGACAACTTCTCATTAGATCCGTTCCACTTATTTGCGACTCTTGAGACGGAAAAAAGTTTTTCTTTCATGTGTGACTCGTCTGTATTTCCGGCTTTCAATCATGCCCTCTTGTTCCTTAATTTGACCATTACTTCTATATCTATATCTACTTCTATATCTACTTCTATATCTACTTCAATCAACTTCTATATCTACTTCGTCAATCCTCCCCCTTAGTGATTGGTTGTTATGTCTGCGCTATTGCTTCTTTCCTCCAGTATATTGAGGTCTATTTCCTTAAATCTTTCTTCATAGCTCGGTCCCCTTAGCTCAGGAACATACCTTGTTGCCTATTTTCGAACCTTTTCAAGTTTTGTATTTCTTTTAGTAGTTAGGGGTTCCAGGCTTTGGCAGCATACTCAGAAATGGGTATAACAAAGGATGTATACAGCGCTCGGAAAGAATCTTTATCCTAGTTTGTGAAGGATAACCGGACCTTTGTCAGTATGGCATTGCAAATGTCATGTACCACAGCTGTGGTCTCTCTCTCTCTCTCTCTCTCTCTCTCTCTCTCTCTCTCTCTCTCTCTGGAAGGGAAGACTTCCAGGGAGAGAGAGGACTTCTCTCCAGGACTCTTGAGGGAACTCATTATCCCCTTCCAGGACCCTTAAGGGACTCCTTACCCCCTTCCAGGACCCTTGAGGGACTCCTTATTCCTCTTCCAGGACCCTTGAGGGACTCCTTATTCCTCTTCCAGGACCCTTGAGGGACTCCTTATTCCTCTTCCAGGACCCTTGAGGGACTCCTTATCCCCCCTGCCAGGACCCTTGAGGGACTCCTTACCCCCTTCCAGTCTGATAGTTCACCTCTTACTGTAACTCTTGTCTTCTCCCTTAAAGGTCCTCCTTCAGCCACTTCGCTTCTCTTCCCGATACATCAGCCTGACTTTCTAGTCTGTCAAGGAGTCGCTTGTAAGGAAGAGAGCAGAAAGTGTCTGGCAGTCCTGGAAAGTGTCTGGCAGTCCTGGAAAGTGTCTGGCAGTCCTGGAAAGTGAAGTCTGCTGATCCGTAATTATCTCCTGTTTGAGTGTTGTCATCTTGTTGTACAACTCTCACAAGTCCAGCAGGATTTTTCCTTGATTGAATCCCTGTTGATGCTTGGAAACAAAATGTATACTAAATGTCCTACAAGCCTTAATCACTCTTTAATATCTTAGAAGGAATAGTTGTTAGCGATGCCAGTCGCTAACAACTTTTGTCGTGCATTTGGTGGTGAAGCACTTTTGACTGGCTGAATGTTATGGCTATCAGGCTAATTAGAAGTTCAGTATGCAGGGGCTGCCTTTCGTCTGGAGAGCCCCAAGCTTCTAGATTTGAAGCTTTCCAGATTTATGAATGATCGAGTGGGATTTGCGGGATTTATTCATTTGGTGTAGTTCAGTGGTTCATTTCTTCTTCATGTCATTTACATAGGTACATCATTTGCCACTTTCCAGAAGTCAGGAAGTTCCTCCATTTGTAGTGAGGAGTTGAAGACGATAGCAAGAAGTCCACACAGTGCTCCAGCTGCCTCTTGTATGACCCACGGTGAGGTCTGGTAAGGACCTCTTGTATGACCCACGGTGAGGTCTGGTAAGGACCTCTTGTATGACCCACGGTGAGGTCTGGTAAGGACCTCTTGTATGACCCACGGTGAGGTCTGGTAAGGACCTCTTGTATGACCCACGGTGAGGTCTGGTAAGGACCTGTGGTGTTACATCCACCACCTCTAATGCTGCCTTTACCGCTCACTTATATTTCAGTCTTCTGGTAGTGCCTGTTCCGGCAGGAGGTGTAGATGTGGGTGTTATCTTGAGGTTATCTTGAGATGATTTCGGGGCTTTTTAGTGTCCCCGCGGCCCGGTCCTCGACCAGGCCTCCACCCCCAGGAAGCAGCCCGTGACAGCTGACTAACTCCCAGGTACCTATTTACTGCTAGGTAACAGGGGCATTTAGGGTGAAAGAAACTTTGCCCATTTGTTTCTGCCTCGTGCGGGAATCGAACCCGCGCCACAGAATTACGAGTCCTGCGCGCTATCCACCAGGCTACGAGGCCCCTAAGCTAGGGTTCTGTTTTAAAAACTACTGGGAACTTCGCAGGAGTGTAATTACCTAAGTGTAGTTACAGGATGAGAGCTACGCTCGTGGTGTCCCGTCTTCCCAGCACTCTGTCATATAACGCTTTGAAACTATTGACGGTCTTGGCCTCCACCACCTTCTCACCTAACTTGTTCCAACCGTCTACCACTCTGTTTGCGAAAGTGAATTTTCTTATATTTCTTCGGCATCTGTGTTTAGCTAGTTTAAATCTATGACCTCTTGTTCTTAACGTTCCAGGTCTCAGGAAATATTCCCTATCGATTTTATCAATTCCTGTTACTATTTTGTGTGTAGTGCGTGTGTGCGTGCGCGCTGGTGTGTGTTTCAGCGTGAGGGTGAGGGACAAGGGGGGAGGATGTTGGGTGACTCATGCCACATGAATACGTGAGTAAATATTCAGGTGGAGGAGTGTAGCGAGGTGGGG
This sequence comes from Procambarus clarkii, assembly GCF_040958095.1. Classification (NCBI taxonomy): domain Eukaryota; kingdom Metazoa; phylum Arthropoda; class Malacostraca; order Decapoda; family Cambaridae; genus Procambarus; species Procambarus clarkii. Next base: position 31,604,419 of record NC_091202.1, read on the forward strand.
CAGGCGGGGAGGTGCTAGGGAGGAGTGAGGGGAGAGTAACTGGTGTGAGAGGAAGGGGCCGGTCAAGAGCAAGCGAGTGAGTGAAGGGAACGGAACTATCAGAAGAGAGCACCAAGCCATTACGACTATATAACACTGGGAAGGGGTCAGGATAAGGATTTTGGGATGGGACGGTGGGAAAGGAATGGTGCCCAACCACTTGTGGACGGTCGGGGATTGAACACCGACCTGCATGAAGCGAGACCGTCGCTCTACCGTCCAACCCAAGCGGTTGTGAGAGAGAGAGAGCTGAAGGAGGAGCCTGGCAACATGTCAAAGGTCGCCCTCGACACAAGAGTGAAGGTGCGGAAAATTTGATAATTCTCTATCGTAAATTTTCAACCTGAATTAATATTATTATTTTTTAAAACCATGTATTATATTAATATTTTGTTCGCGAAAAAATGCAAATTTTTTGGGTGGTGACTGAAATAATTTTGTCTGTAATGCTATTTTTTTCTGCACAAGATAATCCTCGAATTTAAAAATGTATGAATAGTGAGTGCGTGTGTGTTTTATAATATATTATATACCAGGGGGGGGGGGGTTAACCGGCGTTGCCCGGGTCTCTCTGTCTCGCATCTATCCATATATATCTATCCATCTATTTATATATCCATTCATGCGTCAATCAATTTCTCCATCTATCTGTGCATCAATCTATTTCTCCATCTATCTGTGCATCAATCTATTTCTTCATCTATCTGTGCATCAATCTTTCAATCCA
>NC_091202.1:31610184-31625184 GCF_040958095.1 Procambarus clarkii
CGCCCGCCCGGGTAAGTGCCACCTACCCGGGTGGGTGCCGCCCACCCTGGTGGGTGCCGCCCGCCCTGGTGGGTGCCGCCCCACGCCCCCAACCTCTCCTCTCAATTACTGCCCCCATGTCCAGACCGTTGGCTGCACCCACTGCTCTGTAAGCCTGTGTGTATATTTATACATTATGTATGTGCATATACATACACGTGAGTGTATTTCTATATGTATATGCCTGCAGTGGTGTGGGTGTTGTGGTGGCGTACTCGCCTATCACTGCTTACCTATGATCGTCTATGGTGGAGTGAGGGGTGCTTTAGCTCCTGGTGCTCCGTCTAGCAGCCTCATATCTGTCTTGAAATTAAACCATTCTGACGTTCGAAATACTTAATGAATCTGGACTTGAAGTTGATCAGAAAATTAGCTTATCTACTTTGCAGGAAGATGATGTTCCATCTGTCTCTAGCTGTGGTAGATGTTGCCCTCTAGCTGTGGTAGATGTTGCCCTCTAGCTGTGGTAGATGTTTGCCCTCTAGCTGTGGTAGATGTTTGCCCTCTAGCTGTGGTAGATGTTTGCCCTCTAGCTGTGGTAGATGTTGCCCTCTAGCTGTGGTAGATGTTTGCCCTCTAGCTGTGGTAGATGTTTGCCCTCTAACTGTGGTAGATGTTTGCCCTCTAGCTGTGGTAGATGTTTGCCCTCTAGCTGTGGTAGATGTTTGCCCTCTAGCTGTGGTAGATGTTTGCCCTCTAGCTGTGGTAGATGGTTGCCCTCTAGCTGTGGTAGATGGTTGCCCTCTAGCTGTGGTAGATGTTTGCCCTCTAGCTGTGGTAGATGTTGCCCTCTAGCTGTGGTAGATGGTTGCCCTCTAGCTGTGGTAGATGGTTGCCCTCTAGCTGTGGTAGATGGTTGCCCTCTAGCTGTGGTAGATGTTTGCCCTCTAGCTGTGGTAGATGTTGCCCTCTAGCTGTGGTAGATGTTTGCCCTCTAGCTGTGGTAGATGTTGCCCTCTAGCTGTGGTAGATGTTGCCGTCTTCCTGTCTTCCTCTACCTATTCCGTTCTGTAATCCTATTCACATTTATCTTCCCTTTGAGATTTCTAACTTTGAGATCGTCTAACTTGTTTCAAGGTCGTAATGGGAGTTAGTCATTCCTGGGAAATTTGCCTTTGGGTCTTCAATTATCATTTTTTATTTAATCTACCTTTTTTTGTATTTCCTGAAACTGCCTTCCTGTAGGAGCTACCTCTTTCTTGAGTGTCCTTATCTCCCTTATCTCTTCCTTCGTTCTCTCTCTCTCTCTCTCTCTCTCTCTCTCTCTCTCTCTCTCTCTCTCTCTCTCTCTCTCTCTCTCTCTCTCACGCATGTTTTACATTGACTCTTCCTAGTATAATCATAGTATCTTGATCTGCTGGACATTCCTTTGCTTTTCATCCACCAGGTCTTATAGTGACTGACATTTTCTTTATGATTTGGTATATTTGTTTTGAATGTTTCCTTTCCAGAGTTGCTATTTCTTCCCCTTCGCTCTTTCACTTGTATTAGTTCTTCTCACACGCTCTTAACAACTTAACAAGGTATAAGTGGTTGTAAAGTGGGTGTTGTGGTGGTGTGGGGGGTGTGTGTTGTGGTGGTGTGGGGGTGTGTGTTGTGGTGGTGTGGGGTGTGTGTGTTGTGGTGGTGTGGGGTGTGTGTGTTGTGGTGGTGTGGGGTGTGTGTGTTGTGGTGGTGTGGGGTGTGTGTGTTGTGGTGTGGTGGTGTGTGTGGTGTGGTGGTGTGTGTGGTGTGGAGTGTGTGTGTGGTGGTGGTGTATTGTGGTGGTGTGGGGTGTGTGTTGTGGTGGTGTGGGGTGTGTGTGTTGTGGTGGTGTGGGGTGTGTGTTGTGGTGGTGTGGGGTGTGTGTGTTGTGGTGGTGTGGGGTGTGTGTGTTGTGGTGGTGTGTTGTGGTGGTGTGGGGTGTGTGTGTTGTGGTGGTGTGGGGTGTGTGTGTTGTGGTGGTGTGGTGTGGGGTGTGTGTGTTGTGGTGGTGTGGGGTGTGTGTGTTGTGGTGGTGTGGGGTGTGTGTGTTGTGGTGGTGTGGGGTGTGTGTGTTGTGGTGGTGTGGGGTGTGTGTGTTGTGGTGGTGTGGGGTGTGTGTGTTGTGGTGGTGTGGGGTGTGTGTGTTGTGGTGGTGTGGGGTGTGTGTGTTGTGGTGGTGTGGGGTGTGTGTGTTGTGGTGGTGTGTTGTGGTGGTGTGGGGTGTGTGTGTTGTGGTGGTGTGGTGTGGGGTGTGTGTGTTGTGGTGGTGTGGGGTGTGTGTGTTGTGGTGGTGTGGTGTGGGGTGTGTGTGTTGTGGTGGTGTGGGGTGTGTGTGGTGGTGGTGTGGAGTGTGTGTGTGTGGTGGTGTGGGGTGTGTGTTGTGGTGGTGTGTTGTGGTGGTGTGGGGTGTGTGTGTGGTGGTGGTGTGGAGTGTGTGTTGTGGTGGTGTGGGGTGTGTGTGTTGTGGTGGTGTGGGGTGTGTGTGTTGTGGTGGTGTGTTGTGGTGGTGTGGTGTGTGTGTGTGTGGTGGTGGTGTGGAGTATGTGTGTTGTGGTGGTGTGGGGTGTGTGTGTTGTGGTGGTGTGTTGTGGTGGTGTGGGGTGTGTGTGTTGTGGTGGTGTGGTGTGGAGTGTGTGTGTTGTGGTGGTGTGGAGTGTGTGTGTTGTGGTGGTGTGGGGTGTGTGTGTTGTGGTGGTGTGGAGTGTGTGTGTTGTGGTGGTGTGGTGGTGTGTTGTGGTGGTGTGGGGTGTGTGTGTTGTGGTGGTGTGGAGTGTGTGTGTTGTGGTGGTGTGGGGTGTGTGTTGTGGTGGTGTGGGGTGTGTGTGTTGTGGTGGTGTGGGGTGTGTGTTGTGGTGGTGTGGGGTGTGTGTGTTGTGGTGGTGTGGGGTGTGTGTGTTGTGGTGGTGTGGGGTGTGTGTGTTGTGGTGGTGTGGTGTGGGGTGTGTGTGTTGTGGTGGTGTGGGGTGTGTGTGTTGTGGTGGTGTGGAGTGTGTGTTGTGGTGGTGTGGAGTGTGTGTGTTGTGGTTAATGCTACAGAGGTCAACAGAGCCCAGTTGATTACACCACCGGGATTAAAGGTTTAAGTGTTCGGCCGGCCGGAGGTGCGGCTGTGGTGGCCGCCCACCACACCTCGGCTTACACAACCCACAGTAAATCACGATTCAACCTGTCCTTCTACAACCTGTCCTCCTACAACCTGTCCTTCTACAACCTGTCCTTCTACAACCTGTCCTTCTACAACCTGTCCTTCTACAACCTGTCCTCCTACAACCTGTCCTTCTACAACCTGTCCTTCTACAACCTGTCCTCCTACAACCTGTCCTCCTACAACCTGTCCTTCTACAACCTGTCCTTCTACAACCTGTCCTCCTACAACCTGTCCTCCTACAACCTGTCCTCCTACAACCTGTCCTCCTACAACCTGTCCTCCTACAACCTGTCCTTCTACAACCTGTCCTCCTACAACCTGTCCTCCTACAACCTGTCCTCCTACAACCTGTCCTCCTACAACCTGTCCTCCTACAACCTGTCCTCCTACAACCTGTCCTTCTACAACCTGTCCTCCTACAACCTGTCCTCCTACAACCTGTCCTCCTACAACCTGTCCTACTACTACCTGTCCTCCTACAACCTGTCCTCCTACAACCTGTCCTTCTACAACCTGTCCTCCTACAACTTGTCCTCCTACAACTTGTCCTCCTACAACCTGTCCTCCTACAACCTGTCCTCCTACAACCTGTCCTCCTACAACCTGTCCTCCTACAACCTGTCCTTCTACAACCTGTCCTCCTACAACCTGTCCTCCTACAACCTGTCCTCCTACAACCTGTCCTTCTACAACCTGTCCTCCTACAACCTGTCCTCCTACAACCTGTCCTCCTACAACCTGTCCTCCTACAACCTGTCCTCCTACAACCTGTCCTCCTACAACCTGTCCTTCTACAACCTGTCCTCCTACAACCTGTCCTCCTACAACCTGTCCTCCTACAACCTGTCCTCCTACAACCTGTCCTCCTACAACCTGTCCTTCTACAACCTGTCCTCCTACAACCTGTCCTCCTACAACCTGTCCTCCTACAACCTGTCCTTCTACAACCTGTCCTTCTACAACCTGTCCTCCTACAACCTGTCCTCCTACAACCTGTCCTCCTACAACCTGTCCTTCTACAACCTGTCCTTCTACAACCTGTCCTCCTACAACCTGTCCTCCTACAACCTGTCCTCCTACAACCTGTCCTTCTACAAAGATCATCGCTGTTCGCTCGTAGGCGTTTCATAAGGCCAAAAATGGTCGTACTAGAAAATGGAAGCGGCTGGCGAATGTAACGTAGTGTCCCGTTTTCTGTTTTGGGTCCTCTGGTAGGTTAGGAGAGACCACTTTAAATTGACCGTTTTCTGAGGACTGAGTACCTGAGGACTGCTGTGTGGGCAGCAGTGACAGCAGCAGCGGGGAAAGGACAGGCACTGTGACAGGCACTGTGACAGGCACTGTGACAGGCACTGTGACAGGCACTGTGACATGGCACTGTACGGCATCACTGACCTACACTGATGAGGCCGACTCTCTGGGAAAGGTCAAGCGATACAGGTATTAAATGTTATAGTCTCACAACACTTGTGATTTCATGCTTGAAAAAAACAAACAAATAAGTCTTAACAAAATTATAGTTTTTTTTTTCGTAGTTCACAACCCCCTTCTCGCTGCCCGTGACCCCCCCCCCTCCCCTCACACACACACACACACACACCACACACACACACACACACACACACACACACACACACACACACACACACACACACACACACACACACACACACACACACCACTAGATGAGTTTGTGATAAGGAGGCGCGGAAGCATCTGCTAGAGTTGGACGTGACAAAGGCTATAGGCACGGATGGAATCTCACCATGGATACTAAAGGAAGGAGCAGAGACACTGTGCCTGCCACTCTCCATAGTGTACAACAAATCACTGGTAACAGGTGAACTGCCAAAAATTTTGGAAGACAGCGAATGTAGTCCCGATATTCAAGAAGGGTGATAGACAGGAGGCACTGAACTAGAGGCCAGTGTCCCTAACTTGGATATCATGCAAGCTGATGGAGAAGATTGTGCGAAAAAAGCTAGTGGAACATCTGGAACAAAAGAACTTGGTAACACATCAGCAGCATGGGTTCAGGGATGGCAAGTCATGCCTCACAAGATTAATTTAATTCTATGACTAGGCAACAAAAATCAGGCAAGAAAGAGAGGGATGGGCAGACTGCATATTTTTGGATTGCCAGAAAGCCTTTGACACAGTACCACATAAGACTAGTGCACAAGCTGGTGATGCAGGCAGGAGTGAAAGGGAAGGTACTCAACTGGATAAGGGAGTACATAAGCAACAGAACACAGCGAGTCACTGTGAGGGGTGAGGCCTCGGAGTGGCGAGACGTCACCAGTGGAGCCCCGCAGGGATCAGTTCTTGGACCTATACTGTTATATATATATTATATATATATTATATATATATTATATAATTATATATATATATATATATATATATATATATATATATATATATATATATATATATATATATATATATATATATAAATGAACTCCCAGAGGGAATAGACTTGATCTTCTCAATGTTTGATGATGCAAAAATTATGAGGAGGATTAAGATAGAGAAAGATAGTTTGAGGCTACAAAATGACCTAGACAACCTGAAGGAATGGTCCAACAAATGGCTACTAAAGTTCAGCCCTAGTAAATATAAGGTATTGAAACTAGGTGGAGGAAGTAGAAGGCCAGACACGAGATACCGAATGGGAGATAGTCCTTCACGAAACGGACAGAGAGAAAGATCTAGTAGTTGATATCGCGCCAAACCTGTCTCCTGAAGCCCACATTTTTTTTTTTTTTTTTTTTTTTTGAGATACATTCAAGAGTTGTTACATTCTTTTAGAGCCACTAGTACGCGTAGCGTTTCGGGCAGGTCCCTGGAATACGATCCCCTGCCGCGAAGAATCGTTTTTTCATCCAAGTACACATTTTACTGTTGAGTTAAACAGAGGCTACAGTTAAGGAATTGCGCCCAGTAAATCCTCCCCGGCCAGGATACGAACCCATGACATAGCGCTCGCGGAACGCCAGGCGAGTGTCTTACCACTACACCATGGAGACTGTTAAGACTGACTGTTATTCTGACTGTTATTCATAAGAATAACATCGGCGGCGTATGCGAGGCTGGCTAACATCAGAGCTGCCTTCAGAAACCTGTGTAAGGAATCTTTCAGAACCTTGTATACCACATACGTAAGGCCAATCCTGGAGTATGCGGCCCCAGCATGGAGCCCGTACCTTATCAAGCACAAGACGAAGCTGGAAAAAGTTCAGAGGTATGCCACTAGGCTAGTCCCAGAACTAAGAGGCATGAGTTACAAGGAAAGGCTGCGTGAAATGCACCTCACGTCGCTTAGCTAGGGGAGACATGATCACCACATATAAAATTTTCAGGGAAATTGACAGGGGTAGACAAGGATGGATTATTTAACACGGGTGGTACACTCACAAGGGGACACAGGTGGAAGCCGAGTACCCAAATGAGCCACATAGACATTAGAAACACCTTTTTCAGTGTCAGAGTAGTTAGTAAAAGGAATGCACTAGGAAGTGATGTGGTGGAGGCTGACTCCATACAGTTTCAAATGTAGATATGATAGAGTTTGAGAAGCTCACGAATCTGTATACCAGTAAATTGACGGTTGAGAGGCGGGACCAAAGAGTCAAAGCTCAACCCCCGCAAGCACAACTAGGTGAGAACACTCACACCTACACACTCACCCTCTCACACGCACGATCACACTCACACTCACTCTCTCTCACACACACTCACACTAACTATACCTCCCTAACCACCACTCCATTCTGTCCCTACCGGCACCGACCATGGCACTCATAACAGGCTGCCCCCCTCCCCCCCCTCACTCCACCCCCCCCTACTCCTCTCACTCCATACCCCCTTCTCCCCCTCACTCCATGCCCTCTGAACCCTTCTGATACAATCTCTCTCTCTCAGAAACCAATTGTCGAGGGTTACAATAAATCCAATCTTCTCCGAGGGCTTACATGGAAAGAAAAGGCAAGGGGGAAGGGGTTTGGCCCTAATAACCAGGAAGGATTGGCCCTAAACTGCTCGGGGCTGGCACTACAACACGGGGGGGGGGGGTATACCAGTGCCAGTAATCTACAACCCTCCGCAAAATAACAGATGACCCAGAGAAGTTTATGACGCAGGAGATGGGAAGCGCCTCGGGCAGGTCCGAGTCTGTTATACAAACTGGAATGAAGCAGGACCATTACTCTCGGCTGACCAATAGGAGCCTCAGATGGGCACAGGAGCATACTTAAGACGACGAACATAAGAATGGAGGTAACTGCAGAAGGCATAATATTGACCCATACGAGGCAGCTCCTGTTTATATCCACCCCAAACTCGTTCATATACATGTCTAACTTACGCTTGAAACAATTACACATAATTACTTACTCATAATAAGAATGCGAAGTCAGGCATTTCCTGAGCCAACGTGTTAAGGGACTCGTTACAGAGCGTGAGGGGGGGGGGAAGGGCTAGGGGACAGGAAGCCGGCATACAGAAGGACCATAGTGACTACACCCACTAGCCCCGTCCCTTACATGCAGTCAAGGTATTAGGGTGTTGTTAAGAGAACCGTTTGTTGTTTAAGATTCAGCTACTAGGAACGAAAAGTTCCAAGTAGCACGGGCTATGGTGAGCCCCGTGGTGGGCTTGCCTGGCACAGGAGCGGTGCTGTAAGTTATAAGAGAACCGTTCACAGTAGCCAGAGTAGCTCACAGTAGTCACAGTAGCTCTGATTGATGGGCAACTTGGGTGCAAGTCCATTCCATCCAGCGGTCGACCCCACAGACGCATTCGTCAATTTTAACTTGCTGTTCATTCAAACCAGGAATTTTCTCAAATATAAATTAACATTCTAATAGCATATTGTGCATATATAGGTTAGGTGTTTAGGTTCTGTTGGCGATTATTTGTATTTTGTAGTACGTAGGTGAAGCATTTACAGCGTTGTGGTTCGAACACAATTCGTCAGTGAAGCACTTGTTCCGGAAGTGTTCGAACGTCATCAGCTGTGAGTCGTGTGTAAACCATTTTTCATTCATAAACAGCGTGGGGGGGGGAGGGGTTGGCGGGTGGATGGAATCACTTTTGGGTCTCTGTTTGGAGGACGGGCTGCAGTTACCACAGAAAAAATAGGGCCCGGCAAATTGACCGTTTTCTTGACGTCGGGAAATCTTAGGAGGACGGACTGGTTCACGAAGCTCGCCTCCTTGCCCTTGAACAGTTTAAATATTGTTCTGTGACGAGCCACGGAAAACAGAAGCACTCACGGGACACAGGACTAAGAAAGGGTAAAATATGTCATACAGAGGCCCATAAAGCCTAGGTGAAGGGAAGGTAAGAAATGGTATGTTGACCAGACCACACACAAGAAGGTGAAGGGACGTCGACGACATTCTCAATCGACTTGAGAACGGTCCAGGACGGACCGAAACGTCGTCGTCCCTTCACCTTAAAGTGTGTGGTCTGGTCAACATACTTTAGCCACGTTATTGTGACTCATCGCCTGCATAAGAAATGGTAGTTCGTCAATATATCTCTTAATATATATTAGGCGGCAGGATAGGAAGGGTCGGGGACTAGCCCCATACTGGTGAGAGGGGACGTCACTTAGCTGAGAAGGTTGGTGTACCAGCCTGTTCCTTTCGTGAGCAGGGGCAGCTGAGGCTGGTGGGAGAGGAGAGCCGCGGCGGTGGGAGAGGAGCAGGAAGGTAAAAGGAAGAGGCTCGTCGCCCAGGACATTATCTGAGTGCTGTATCTCCCTCACACGGCCCAATAATGTAGGTTGGGGAGTCCTGCCGTCAGGCCAACGACCGCCATAACCACGACTCAGGTATTAGGTCAACTGTCCTGGCCGCCTCCACTCAGGCCGCCCACAATAGTTAACTGTAACGCACCAGAAGACAACTATATGACTTTAAATGTGTTGTTAACATCTTTATTGATGGTAATATTAGTGTGGTCTGCTCGCCTTAGTATGCGGCAGTGTGTGTTAAGGTGCCACTTACACTGTACAAACAAAAATATAAAATAATTAGGATTCAAGATGGCAGACGTTTTTGTTTAAATGGACTAAATCATTATTATTGCAAAAAGTTGTCTTGGTTGTTTTAGGTTTTGGGGCTTTTCATAATTCTTCTAAATCTGAAGTAACCGGGCCCGTGTAATTGGAGCCAAGAGATAAGGTAGTTGTCCAGGAGGTATGTTGTTGTTGAGTTAGAGGCGACGACGATCGTGGGATTGGACGCACCCCGGCGTACCCGTGAAGGGTGAATCACGAAGCCAGGAAAGGCGAAACGCCAAGCCAAAACGCGAAACGAGTGATGCCAAGCACTAGAAGCTAAAATGCCACAAGACAAAGAAACGCACAAAAGGAGAGGCATAAGCACATAATATAACAGGGCAACAAACAGCCAGATGGGCACACAGCATTTCATAGAGCAAATACACAGGAAATAGTGCACATACTTGCCCGGGAACCTGGCCTGCGGGAACCGTACATTGAACGCTTCCCAGAGCACCCATCGCCAAGGGTCTTGTCCATGCACCGGGGACGCCATAACATCCGGAACCGGGGCAACAAACACCCGCAAACAGGGGACCCAGATGGTAGTACTCATGAGGCGAGAAGTCGCCACTCGCCCCCACATGAAGGGAACTTGCCCACCATGAAAGTACTCTGGTCCGTCAGACAGCAGTAACTCTGCAATCTCCGACCAATGACCTGGCGGCATCACAGATGCCGGCAACACGTCCTCCAGGGCCCCAACGCGCACCCTCACCACAGGGGTACCCGCGGCCCCACGCACAACACCATACGACAGCAGGGAACCTGGACGGCGCGCATCCTTCCGTAACGTCACCACCAGGCCATGCCCAGCACCAGAGTCCACACCATCCCAGGCAGCAGAAGCCACCACCCCCCCACTGCGGAGAGTCCCCTGGCGGAGAAAGAATCGAAGGCACGTCCGAGGCGCAGGCACCAGCACCAGCAGGCACATGGACCTCCGCCACCACGAACTGCGGAGACATCGACGTATCCGTATGCACACCGTCAACACCCGAAGACCCACAGTCACTGAAGTCACCAACATCGGCCCAGGCAGAAGACGAACGCCGGGAACGTTTGGGCACTGGCCGGATATCGTCAGAGCCGGAAGCAGACCCAGAAACACGGGTACCAGGAGCCGGATGAACCGACGCCCGACACAGAACGGCAGCAGCCTCTACCACAGGGGGAACCGGGCCACACACAGCAGGAGGCTCCGCAGCCACCCCAGCACCCAGCACATCCGGGACCCGAGTCACGGACACGGCCAGGCGCAGCATCGAAGACAGCGACATCACACAGGGAGCACCACAAAGACCCACGGGAGCGGCTTGGACAGTGACAGGATCAGGCAGTCCAACCAACGGTACCGGAGGAGGGTCGACAACAACCGGAGGAACGTCAGGCGTCGCCGGAGGAGCTGCAGAAGCGAACGGGACGTGCACCTCCACATCATCACCGGAGACTGCCTCCAGTGGGAGCGGCGGGAAGTCCTCTTCTCGGAACAAGTTGACAGGTGTAGCTGGGGCCTCAGAGCACCCGGCAGCCTGATGCCCCAACAGGCCACACCGGAAACAGGTATGAGGCTGCTGGGCATAATACACATGGACATAGTATCCCATAAGCCGGACAGAAGAAGGTATATCCGACCGCAGGCGCATTCCCAACGTGCGAATGTTCGTTCGCCTCCCAGCATACCGCCCCGAGGAGAGCTTGTTCACCCGCACGCTGACAACAGTATCAAACCTCCCGAAGTAATGCCGGAGGAGGTATTCAGGGAACTCCAGGGGTGCACCATGGACACTGACATAAGTCAGGGCACCACTGCGGTCCAGGCAACGGCAACGTACGCCCCTCGTACCGACGGAGGAAGTCCCGGTACTACTCCTCCCTCACGAACTTAATAACAACCCAGTGGGCCATAACTAGCTTCACACAGTAGATAGCCTCCAACGGGATACGAAGCATGTCACACATCACCATCTCGATGGTCGTATAACCAGCCTTACAAGTGAACTCCAGGCCCACGGAGTTCACACGCACAACAGGGGGAAGATGGCCTCCCATGTCGGAACCGCCACGTCAACATGCAGCCAGGCAGCAAGAAACTGGAGGGCAGAGACGCCCACACCAACTGGCGACCAAAACGGCAAACAATCCCAACAGCCACGGAGGGTCGCCAAGACATTCTCACACCACGGCTGCCAGCAGTTGACTCCGTCCAGGAGGTATAAGGTGACCCAGGACGAGTGTGCAGGGTGGACGAAGGTGTTCAACCACTTGGACCAAGGGGAGTTGAACGACAACCCTGCAAACAAGCGAGGTCGCCACTGTACCGTGCACACTAACTTTGTTGCGTGATCCACTGTAATTCTATTGCTTAAAGAAATACAAACACACGACATGCAGAGTGAAATGTCAACACCATCAGGCCATTGTTGTGCAAGAGGGGGCGGGGCGGGGCAAGCAAATCAAAATGCAAAGTAAAAATGAATTCATATTAGTAAAGACTGGAGGTCCCGCGGCGCCGCTCTGAGGACTATAGCTAAAACTCCCACACATCAGTAACACTATAGACTACTAGAGGTAATAATGACCTCCACGACCTGGCTCTCACACAACATTTGTCAGGCGTAAAGCGACTTAAAACGTGACACACACGTCGTCCATACTAGACCACCAGGGGCACAGGCCCTCTGGAAGGCTGTCCAGACGACACAACACAATTTCATCCACAAGGATCTAGAGTCTTCGGTGTTACAGCCTTGACTCTGTACACTGTATACAAACATCATGAAAATAATACATCGATGAAAATAAACGCGAAATGACGCCTCAGTGGTGGAGGGCAGCGGTTGTTCACACACCTGTGAAGCCTGTCACGGGTGAATTGTTCCCCCTGCCTGCCCTTCATCTCCACCACAAGGTGCTCTCCATCTGGTGGCCCCGGCACGCGGGTGTAACTGTCCATCACTCACCTCCAGTACCGTAATTACTCGTCATTCTCTCTGGGGGACTGTTGTTCATCAGTGTGTGGAGTGTCGCTGTCAGCTCCTTCTCCCGCCACACTTACTCATCTCCTCTCCCAACACCAAACCTCTTCTTTATCACCATAAGGGACAAAGAAAAGTTATTCAATCTCCTAAATAGTTATTTCGTCATAACTGAGGCTATAGCAATTTAACGATTGGTTAGTTAATGAGTTGATTTTTGCAGCGTTTGTAAATCTTGTTTATGAAATTTAAATAGAATATCACATACGTTAACAACTTTTTTGTGGCAAGTGTGTACTTGTAAAACCTCACCGGGTGATGTGTTGCAGACAGGTACACGAGTACCTGTCTGCAAGACATGTTACAGACAGCTACAGCAGCAGACTCTCCACGCTCTGTGTACACTATGTACGAGACTATGATGACATGGACGGTATTGTGTGACCAAGGAGGTGGTAATTGTTCCCTGTGACCAAGCAGCACAGGGACCCCTTCTTCCTTAGGGGCCTGTGACCAAGCAGCACAAGGGCCCCTTCTTCCCTAGGGGCCTGTGACCAAGCAGCACAAGGGCCCCTTCTTCCTTAGGGGCCTGTGACCAAGCAGCACAAGAGCCCCTTCTTCCCTAGGGGCCTGTGACCAAGCAGCATGAGGGCCCCTTCTTCCCTAGGGGCCTGTGACCAAGCAGCACAAGGGCCCCTTCTTCCCTAGGGGCCTGTGACCAAGCAGCACAAGGGCCCCTTCTTCCCTAGGGGCCTGTGACCAAGCAGCACAAGGGCCTCTTCTTCCCTAGGGGCCTGTGACCAAACACAGGGACCCTCCTCCTCTAGGGGCCTGGACCCAAACAACACAGGGGGCCCCCGCAGCCTGTCTTCAATATACCCACCAACCTTAGGGGTAGGCGGGGTCTTAACCGAGGAGCTGCTCAATTTACAGGCTAGAAAACATTGAGAATTTTGCGGCAAGACTCTTGGGGGGTCAGAGGGGCCGACGGGACGACGGGTACAGCGAGGGAGGGAGAGAGACAGTGAGGAGCCTCGGACGACGGAGCTGGAATCAGGCAAGTTAAAAATCTGGCCCCGGGCCGAGTGCCAGGAACCTTTAGGCTGGCAGGCTGGGCTTAGTCCATAGATCCTGGCAAGAGACCACCAGTCAGGTCCACCTGCCTGGTCTACCCGCCAGGTCCACCCGCCAGGTCCACCTGCTAGGTCCACCAGCCAGGTCCACCCGCCGGGTCCACCCGCCGGGTCCACCCGCCGGGTCCACCCGCCGGGTCCACCCGCCAGGTTCACCCGCCGGGTCCACCCGCCGGGTCCACCCGCCGGGTCCACCCGCCGGGTCCACCCGCCAGGTCCACCCGCCGGGTCCACCCGCCGGGTCTACCCGCCAGGTCCACCACATCGCGGGGTGACAGAGGTCTAGTGCCAAGTTATTGTGTGGTATCAATGCCCGGCCATTTAAAACAAATAATTTATATTATTACTTATAATTAGAATTAATAATTTAAATGTATGTATTTCCGTGCGTGAGGGTGAGAGGAGAGGACACACACAGCTCTGATAAAATATTGTCCCGCGTTCGATCTATCCAATATTTTGACTTGAATAATGCTCACATTAATAAGCATGGCTTCATAAATTAGTTATACCATGACGTGGTGGGCTGTTTAATGATTCAGGTGTAATGGGTAATTAGTTTATAATGGGTTTGTTTCTGCTGACTGTTGTTGCCAGCACCATGTTTGCTTATGTCTGCTGGGTGTACCTACACTGCCTTGTGCTTGTCTGCTGGGTGTACCTACACTGCCTTGTGCTTGTCTGCTGGGTGTACCTACACTGCCTTTTGCTTGTCTGCTGGATGTACCTACACTGCCTTGTGCTTGTCTGCTGGATGTACCTACACTGCCTTGTGCTTGTCTGTTGGGTGTACCTACACTGCCTTGTGCTTGTCTGCTGGGTGTACCTACACTGCCTTGTGCTTGTCTGCTGGGTGTACCTACACTGCCTTGTGCTTGTCTGCTGGATGTACCTACACTGCCTTGTGCTTGTCTGCTGGGTGTACCTACACTGCCTTGTGCTTGTCTGCTGGGTGTAGTGTGTTGACCTTGTGTTGGCTGGGTGTACCACGAGAGTGTATCCTGTGTCCTCTCACCTGCGGCTGGGTGTTGAGGACACCTGCAGTCCTCAACACCTGCACCGAGAGGACACCTGTAGGCTCAGTATGTGGTTACTTGAATTCAACCTCCATTGGTGCAAGGTGATGATAATGGAGCCAAGGGCAACACTGTTTCCCCAAAAGGAGACAACTCCAAGATCACAAGATATCAAATGGTCCTTTTCCCACACCTTAATGCGACCTGGGCTCGAGCCTGGGGAGTAGAAAAACTCCCACAGCCCCATCAAGCACCTATCACAGATGTTGGGTTTTAAAAAAAATGGTTGTTGGGAATTATGATGTATTGTTAGTGGGATATTTCCCCACGTAGGTGGTGGTGGCAGTGGTGGTAGTGGTGGCAGTAGTGGTGGCAGTGGTGGTGGTGGCAGTGGTGGTGGTGGTGGCAGTAGTGGTGGCAGTGGTGGTGATGGTAGTGGTGGTGGTGGTGGTAGTGGTGGTGGTGGTGGTGGTGGTGGTGGCAGTAGTGGTGGCAGTGGTGGTGGTGGCAGTGGTGGTGGTGGTGGTGGCAGTAGTGGTGGCAGTGGTGGTGGTGGCAGTGGTGGTGGTGGTGGCAGTAGTGGTGGCAGTGGTGGTGATGGTAGTGGTGGCAGTGGTGGTAGTGGTGGTGGTGGTGGTGGTGGTGGTGGCAG
>NC_091202.1:31627684-31657684 GCF_040958095.1 Procambarus clarkii
TAGTGTGTGGAGGGTACATACACACTGTAGGGTGTAGTGTGTGGAGGGTACATACACACTGTAGGGTGTAGTGTGTGGAGGGTACACACACTGTAGGGTGTAGTGTGTGGAGGGTACACACACTGTAGGGTGTAGTGTGTGGAGGGTACACACACTGTAGGGTGTAGTGTGTGGAGGGTACACACACACTGTAGGGTGTAGTGTGTGGAGGGTACACACACTGTAGGGTGTAGTGTGTGGAGGGTACACACTGTAGGGTGTAGTGTGTGGAGGGTACACACACTGTAGGGTGTAGTGTGTGGAGGGTACATACACACTGTAGGGTGTAGTGTGTGGAGGGTATATACACTGTAGGGTGTAGTGTGTGGAGGGTACATACACACTGTAGGGTGTAGTGTGTGGAGGGTACATACACACTGTAGGGTGTAGTGTGTGGAGGGTACACACACTGTAGGGTGTAGTGTGTGGAGGGTACACACACTGTAGGGTGTAGTGTGTGGAGGGTACACACACTGTAGGGTGTAGTGTGTGGAGGGTACACACACTGTAGGGTGTAGTGTGTGGAGGGTACACACACACTGTAGGGTGTAGTGTGTGGAGGGTACACACACTGTAGGGTGTAGTGTGTGGAGGGTACACACACTGTAGGGTGTAGTGTGTGGAGGGTACACACACTGTAGGGTGTAGTGTGTGGAGGGTACATACACACTGTAGGGTGTAGTGTGTGGAGGGTACACACACTGTAGGGTGTAGTGTGTGGAGGGTATACACACTGTAGGGTGTAGTGTGTGGAGGGTACACACACTGTAGGGTGTAGTGTGTGTGGAGGGTACACACACTGTAGGGTGTAGTGTGTGGAGGGTACACACACTGTAGGGTGTAGTGTGTGGAGGGTACACACACACTGTAGGGTGTAGTGTGTGGAGGGTACACACACTGTAGGGTGTAGTGTGTGGAGGGTACACACACTGTAGGGTGTAGTGTGTGGAGGGTACATACACACTGTAGGGTGTAAGTGTGTGGAGGGTACATACACACTGTAGGGTGTAGTGTGTGGAGGGGTACACACACTGTAGGGTGTAGTGTGTGGAGGGTATACACACTGTAGGGTGTAGTGTGTGGAGGGTACACACACTGTAGGGTGTAGTGTGTGGAGGGTACACACACTGTAGGGTGTAGTGTGTGGAGGGGTACACACACTGTAGGGTGTAGTGTGTGGAGGTACACACACACTGTAGGGTGTAGTGTGTGGAGGGTACACACACACTGTAAGGGTGTAGTGTGTGGAGGGTACACACACTGTAGGTGTAGTGTGTGGAGGGTTACACACACTGTAGGGTGTAGTGGTGTGGAGGGTACACACACTGTAGGGTGTAGTGTGTGGAGGGTACACACACTGTAGGGTGTAGTGTGTGGAGGGTACACACACTGTAGGGTGTAGTGTGTGGAGGGTACCACACTGTAGGGTGTAGTGTGTGGAGGGGTACACACACTGTAGGGGTAGGGTGTAGTGTGTGGAGGGTACACACCACTGTAAGGGTGTAGTGTGTGGGAGGGTACACACACTGTAGGGTGTAGTGTGTGGAGGGTACACACACTGTAGGGTGTAGTGTGTGGAGGGTACACACACACTGTAGGGTGTAGTGTGTGGAGGGTACACACACTGTAGGGTGTAGTGTGTGGAGGGTACACACACTGTAGGGTGTAGTGTGTGGAGGGTACACACACTGTAGGGTGTAGTGTGTGGAGGGTACACACACTGTAGGGTGTAGTGTGTGGAGGGTACACACACTGTAGGGTGTAGTGTGTGGAGGGTACACACACACTGTAGGGTGTAGTGTGTGGAGGGTACACACACTGTAGGGTGTAGTGTGTGGAGGGTACACACACTGTAGGGTGTAGTGTGTGGAGGGTACACACACTGTAGGGTGTAGTGTGTGGAGGGTACATACACACTGTAGGGTGTAGTGTGTGGAGGGGTACACACACTGTAGGGTGTAGTGTGTGGAGGGTACACACACTGTAGGGTGTAGTGTGTGGAGGGTACATACACTGTAGGGTGTAGTGTGTGGAGGGTACACACACTGTAGGGTGTAGTGTGTGGAGGGTACACACACTGTAGGGTGTAGTGTGTGGAGGGTACATACACTGTAGGGTGTAGTGTGACGAGGGTACACACACTGTAGGGTGTAGTGTGTGGAGGGTACACACACTGTAGGGTGTAGTGTGTGGAGGGGTACACACACTGTAGGGTGTAGTGTGACGAGGGTACACACACTGTAGGGTGTAGTGTGACGAGGGTACACACACTGTAGGGTGTAGTGTGTGGAGGGTACACACACACTGTAGGGTGTAGTGTGTGGAGGGTACACACACACTGTAGGGTGTAGTGTGTGGAGGGGTACACACACTGTAGGGTGTAGTGTGTGGAGGGTACATACACTGTAGGGTGTAGTGTGACGAGGGTACACACACTGTAGGGTGTAGTGTGACGAGGGTACACACACTGTAGGGTGTAGTGTGTGGAGGGGTACACACACTGTAGGGTGTAGTGTGACGAGGGTACACACACTGTAGGGTGTAGTGTGACGAGGGTACACACACACTGTAGGGTGTAGTGTGTGGAGGGTACACACACACTGTAGGGTGTAGTGTGTGGAGGGGTACACACACTGTAGGGTGTAGTGTGTGGAGGGGTACACACACTGTAGGGTGTAGTGTGTGGAGGGTACACACACACTGTAGGGTGTAGTGTGTGGAGGGGTACACACACTGTAGGGTGTAGTGTGTGGAGGGTACACACACACTGTAGGGTGTAGTGTGTGGAGGGGTACACACACTGTAGGGTGTAGTGTGTGGAGGGTACACACACTGTAGGGTGTAGTGTGTGGAGGGTACACACACTGTAGGGTGTAGTGTGTGGAGGGTACACACACTGTAGGGTGTAGTGTGTGGAGGGTACACACACACTGTAGGGTGTAGTGTGTGGAGGGTACACACACACTGTAGGGTGTAGTGTGTGGAGGGTACACACACTGTAGGGTGTAGTGTGTGGAGGGGTACACACACTGTAGGGTGTAGTGTGTGGAGGGGTACACACACTGTAGGGTGTAGTGTGTGGAGGGTACACACACTGTAGGGTGTAGTGTGTGGAGGGTACACACACTGTAGGGTGTAGTGTGTGGAGGGGTACACACACTGTAGGGTGTAGTGTGTGGAGGGGTACACACACTGTAGGGTGTAGTGTGTGGAGGGTACACACACTGTAGGGTGTAGTGTGTGGAGGGGTACACACACTGTAGGGTGTAGTGTGTGGAGGGGTACACACACTGTAGGGTGTAGTGTGTGGAGGGTACACACACTGTAGGGTGTAGTGTGTGGAGGGTACATACACTGTAGGGTGTAGTGTGACGAGGGTACACACACTGTAGGGTGTAGTGTGTGGAGGGTACACACACTGTAGGGTGTAGTGTGACGAGGGTACACACACTGTAGGGTGTAGTGTGACGAGGGTACATACACTGTAGGGTGTAGTGTGACGAGGGTACACACACTGTAGGGTGTAGTGTGTGGAGGGTACACACACTGTAGGGTGTAGTGTGACGAGGGTACACACACTGTAGGGTGTAGTGTGACGAGGGTACACACACTGTAGGGTGTAGTGTGTGGAGGGTACACACACTGTAGGGTGTAGTGTGTGGAGGGTACACACACTGTAGGGTGTAGTGTGTGGAGGGGTACACACACTGTAGGGTGTAGTGTGTGGAGGGTACATACACTGTAGGGTGTAGTGTGTGGAGGGTACACACACTGTAGGGTGTAGTGTGTGGAGGGTACATACACACTGTAGGGTGTAGTGTGTGGAGGGGTACACACACTGTAGGGTGTAGTGTGACGAGGGTACACACACTGTAGGGTGTAGTGTGTGGAGGGGTACACACACTGTAGGGTGTAGTGTGTGGAGGGGTACACACACTGTAGGGTGTAGTGTGTGGAGGGTACACACACTGTAGGGTGTAGTGTGTGGAGGGTACACACACTGTAGGGTGTAGTGTGTGGAGGGTACACACACTGTAGGGTGTAGTGTGACGAGGGTACACACACTGTAGGGTGTAGTGTGTGGAGGGGTACACACACTGTAGGGTGTAGTGTGTGGAGGGTACATACACTGTAGGGTGTAGTGTGTGGAGGGGTACACACACTGTAGGGTGTAGTGTGTGGAGGGTACACACACTGTAGGGTGTAGTGTGTGGAGGGTACATACACACTGTAGGGTGTAGTGTGTGGAGGGGTACACACACTGTAGGGTGTAGTGTGACGAGGGTACACACACTGTAGGGTGTAGTGTGTGGAGGGTACACACACTGTAGGGTGTAGTGTGTGGAGGGTACACACACTGTAGGGTGTAGTGTGACGAGGGTACACACACTGTAGGGTGTAGTGTGACGAGGGTACACACACTGTAGGGTGTAGTGTGACGAGGGTACACACACTGTAGGGTGTAGTGTGACGAGGGTACACACACTGTAGGGTGTAGTGTGTGGAGGGTACACACACTGTAGGGTGTAGTGTGACGAGGGTACACACACTGTAGGGTGTAGTGTGTGGAGGGTACACACACTGTAGGGTGTAGTGTGACGAGGGTACACACACTGTAGGGACGTAACACTCACACAGACCCTCACGAGGGGGGGGGGATGAGTGTAATTAGGTGTACTGAGTGTAAACATTAAATAGATGTGAAGGAACACCGAGTGATCCCCCTTAAAGATGGGCTGGGGGGGGATGGGGGGACTGGCTGAAGGGGGGAGGGGGAGGCGGTCGGAGCTTGCTGGAGGGGAGGAGGGGGGAGGGGGTGAAACAGCTAAATTCAACATAATATACATTGCAAAAGGATGGAGAAACCTGGCTATTTCTACCCTCCTCGTGCACCAGCTGCCCCATGGGGGGGGGGGGGGATGGGAAACAAACAATCCTACAACAAAACCACTTAATTGAGGCTTGTGTGTGTGTGTGAGGTGGTAGGTGGTGTGGCTTGCCCCATGGAAAGAGTGGTGGTATTGGTTGCCAATACCACCAGGATGGTCCACCGGGGGCTCCCTCCCTCCTACCACCACAGGGTGTAGGGGGGGGGGTACCAGGCGCTGCTGGCCACACTTGTACACCTGCTGGAGGGTGTGTACAGGGTCGCTGGAGGCATGAAAGTGTGCGCGTGCAGGGTGTGGTGGTCGAGGGGGGAGGGGTGAGGAGAGTGAGGCAGGTGAGGAGAGTGAGGCAGGTGAGGAGAGTGAGGCAGGTGAGGAGAGTGAGGCAGGTGAGGAGAGTGAGGCAGGTGAGGAGAGTGAGGCAGGTGAGGAGAGTGAGGCAGGTGAGGAGAGTGAGGCAGGTGAGGAGAGTGAGGCAGGCAAGGGCAGGCGAGCCCTTGACAGTGAAACTCCTGCATAATACACCACCTTGACGGTACTTGCGATGCAACCCGCGATCTTTGCCATTCCCTATTAAAGAATAAAATAAGAATTATAACACGGAGGAAAGTAAAATGGAATATAACAAGCATCTTTATTATTTGTTTCAAAATATAATCGTTTGCCAATCAAAAATAGTTGAATCAGCCAACACAAACAGCCTAGTAAACAACCGGACACACTAATCTTGACTGTTTACCCTAGGAGTAGACACCAGTCAAACAAAAATATCGATTTAATATAGCATTTCGATAGATAGATTTCTGCCAGTCTTAAGAACATGTAGCCAAGAGTTGCTTGACAATGGCTGTGTACCAGTAACTCCTGTCTACACCTGGAGGTGTCCGTACAGCTCATTAAGAGTTAGACAGAAGCAGAGAGCGAGCCCCGAGCAGGACAGACGGTCAACAAGGGAACTATGAGTTACAATGATGACTAAGGGATTGTACGCACATTATCTACAACAATCGAGTTTCTTGATGATAGTAGAGGAGGAGGAGGAGGAGGAGTCGCTGCCACACATGTGCTACTGGACCAACAGGTGTCACAGGTGCGCTGCCTCAACTGCTCGGGTCCCTGGGAGGACAAACTGGCACAGAAGAAAATAACATTAGTAAACATAGTTTTGTCTGCACCCACCAAACAATCACCACAACGCCGCCAAACAGGCGCCACAACGCCGCCAAACAATCACCACAACGCCGCCAAACACGCGCCACAACGCCACCAAACAGACACCACAACGCCACCAAACAGACGCCACAACGCCGCCAAACAGACACCACAACGCCGCCAAACAGGCGCCACAACGCCGCCAAACAATCACCACAACGCCGCCAAACAGGCGCCACAACGCCGCCAAACAGGCGCCACAACGCCGCCAAACAATCACCACAACGCCGCCAAACACGCGCCACAACGCCACCAAACAGACACCACAACGCCACCAAACAGACGCCACAACGCCGCCAAACAGACACCACAACGCCGCCAAACAGGCGCCACAACGCCGCCAAACACGCACCACAACGCCACCAAACAGACACCACAACGCCACCAAACAGACACCACAACGCCACCAAACAGACACCACAACGCCACCAAACAGACACCACAACGCCACCAAACAGACACCACAACGCCGCCAAACAATCACCACAACGCCACCAAACAGACACCACAACGCCGCCAAACAGGCGCCACAACGCCGCCAAACAGGCGCCACAACGCCGCCAAACAGGCGCCACAACGCCACCAAACAGACGCCACAACGCCACCAAACAGACACCACAACGCCACCAAACAGACACCACAACGCCACCAAACAGACACCACAACGCCACCAAACAGACACCACAACGCCACCAAACAGACACCACAACGCCACCAAACAGACACCACAACGCCACCAAACAGACACCACAACGCCACCAAACAAGCACCACAACGCCACCAAACAGACACCACAACGTCACCAAACAGACACCATAACGCCACCAAACAAGCACCACAACACCACCAAACAAACCGAGGGAAAATTCATCATTGCTACCCCCCTTGTCTTGCTTAATTAGCACTTCATAAATACAAATTGGAGTACCTACTCTCGCGTGTCTCGCCTTGAGACATCACTTGCTGGCAAGTAATGACCACGACACTAATGATCTATCAAGCATCACATTGATGCAGCGCTCTTAGTCGGCTCCTGCTGGACCCCTAACACCAGAAACACTGGTACTTGTGTAATGATATATTTACTGATATTCTCAGTCAATATTTGACTGAGAATATCAGTCTCAAATATTTAACTCTTGACTGATATTCTCAGTCAAGAGTTAATAAACCAGTTCTAGTGTCGCAGGACGATGTGTACAATTTCTAACACATGTATTATAAGCTGAGGAGCTTCCTAGCACCTCCTTGACTTTGATCACAAAATGGCTAATTAGCTCTGAATAAATGACATTAATTGCTAGGTTTGTAGGGAAAGACACTTTTAACAGTTAAGCCAATCTAACATGGCGTGAGGTCAGGTCATGTGTGTGTGTACACACTCAGACTGTAACTGGCAGTCGTAGCCAGTTACAGTTGAACGTCCTGCTCATAACTCACATATACATATCATATAAACACGATTTAAAACCTGGCACAGGACGACTGTTGGCATTAGAATGATAAACAATATTTCAGATATTTTATATACGGCTTACTAGCTCACAAATATATATTTGTATCAAATCTCGCCTTAATAAGTGGATCTCGATAATTAGTCAAATAAGTGTTTTATCAAAATTTTCCAGTGGTAAGTTTGTCCAAAATCTAACACATTATGGAGTGGCAGGCCCGGCAGCAGGTCTCCGGCGCCAGGTCTCCGGCGCCAGGTCTCCGGCGCCAGGTCTCCGGCGCCAGGTCTCCGGCGCCGCGCCCTCCTGACACCAATTAAACAATTACCAGAAGATAATGAGACAGTTCCTCAGACTGTTGCTTGCGTGTCTTCGTCGAGATGAAGTCTCTCCAACGTGCAGTGAACGTCCAATTTCATGTTGACCAGACCATACACTAGAAGGTGAAGGCACGACGACGTTTTGGTCCGTCCTGGACCATTCTCAAGTCAATTGTGACAATAATCCAATTCACAATCGACTTGAGAATGGTCCAGGACGGACAGAAACGTTGTCGTCCCTTCACCTTCTAGTGTGTGGTCTGGTCAACATACTTCAGCCATGTTATTGTGACTCATCGCCTGCGTCCAATGTTGTCCCCTTCGACAAAAACAATATCAACTTCGTGGTATATCTGACGATTGTTGATTTGCACAAATGGTTGGGCTTGTCCTCCGAAGGGAGAATGACTATTTGGCTTGGTACTTGCAGCAGATGGCGGCCTGGCGTCGTGTGTGTTTGTGTTAACATCGCTATGCTCCACAACGACGTGAGTTTCCATTGGAGACTTTCAGCGCCGTGGAGAGGGGGGACCTGCTGCCTGGGTAACAGCTTCTCCCCCGAATCAACCTACCCTGGCTTTGCGCCCTGGTGAGGCCACTCCAGACCGACAACCAGAGCGCAACTCCATAGTCTCCTGAGATTGATGGATGCCTACTACTACTACTACACAATGCTCCACAACATCACCATCTGCTGTCCTCTTATTCCAGTAACAACCAAAACATTGGTGGACAAGTGTCTCGTATAACCCACTGTAACATAGAAAGTTATATTGGCACAGAGCACAGCTTATCTTATCAGTACTCTGCCACATACACATTGTTGATCAGTGTTGCTGGGATTGGGTCCTCTGGTCCCTCACCTTCGTACAGAGAGTGCTGCTTATCTTAATTTGAGTGGGTCTACTAGGGGAACGCTCTTAATAACAGCTGAACAGGCTGAGCGCTAATGCTATGTGATGTCAATCTGGTAAATGACGGACCGTGCCAAGTCGTGGGGACGTCTCACTGACGTCTGATGTCATTGGTCTCCTCCGAGTGCTTGTACTAGTGTTCGTGGCTTGAGAAGCCTCAACGAATAGGACGTCAGAGCTTTAGCAGGCGCCATCTTTCTTCAGGTGAAATAACGCATTAAAATTCATACATAATTTAATGTTAAGCTTACTACATTATATTTATGTTAGAAGTATAAACTAATATTCCGTGGCAGTGTTTTATGGTGGTTGTGGGGGAGTATGACCCCAAAAATAGTAAAGTTATGATGGGTTGTGGTATCGTGACATTCTCTGGAAGATTATATATAATGATCTTACAGCAAACACGTCACCTTCACACAAGTGTTCTCTCATCTTGGTGTTTCTTCAGTGATGTGAACACTGTATTCTTCAGTACCACTCTTACAGTCGAGCATATGAAGCAACATCTTGCAATGATCTTGTATTAGAGAAAACATCATTGGTTCATTCCCTTGCATAATTGTCGTTTTGCCAAAGTACCTTTTATAGTTTAATTTAGCGTGACATTCCATGAGTGAAACCATGTTGGCATTTTATTTCCGAACTTCATCCTGAGAGCTCCAAAGAGGCTCTTCCTGACCATTCTAATATTTTACAGTTTAACCCACACTGATTTTTGCCTAAACTTGGAGTTTTTAAGGCTTATGAGCCACAGGTTTCTGAAGGCCACCACAAAAATTTGCCAACAAACTAGCCAGCAACATTTTACACACAAATGTGTACACAGAAATCTTTGACCATGTCGTAGCTCAGTCGATTAAAGCAGCGTCTGGGATGCTCTCGGGCGCAGGTTCGAATCCTCGTCACGGCCCTTGTAGTAACATTTTATGCTAAACATAGTCTTGGACCAAAGTCAATATATATATACACACACCCAGGAGCCTGTAATACGGCATATGACTCCTTAGGTCGTGTAGTGAACCACTTCCTACCTTTCCGTGTTGTCACTTGGGCCCCTTGACCCCAAGTGACCCTCACCAGGGGCAGCAATACTGTGACTAAGGTCGCATTCTTGAGGTTATCTTGAGATGATTTCGGGGCTTTTAGTGTCCCCGCGGCCCGGTCCTCGACCAAGCCTCCACCCCCAGGAAGCAGCCCGTGACAGCTGACTAACACCCAGGTACCTATTTTACTGCTAGGTAACAGGGGCATAGGGTGAAAGAAACTCTGCCCATTGTTTCTCGCCGGCGCCTGGCATCGAACCCAGGACCACAGGATTACAAGTCTAGCGTGCTGTCCGCTCGGCCGACCGACTCTCACATGTGGTACATAAAGGGTGTTCGGGCCGTTGATGTTCGCATTGAGGCTGTCTTGTGCTTCTTCCTTAGCCACGTAGACTGACTTCTCAGCTTCCTCCGTTGTAACTGCTCTCCATTATGCCTTCAATGCTCTGCCGTTGCCCTCTTGTTGTTGGATACTCTGTAGGAAGTCTTGACATCCGGGGGAGGTGTGCGTGCTGACGGCAAGAGAGGAATAGTCGTGCACCCGCTCCTTCAAATCAATATCTTGTCCAACTTTACTCAAAATTCCGAATGATTTTGTCATATTTGCTTGAGAAGTTGTGGAGTGGTTTTTCCTCGGCCACCAGTTCGTGGTTCATTACTCGCGCTCTGGAGACCTCCACAGTCTTGGGACTTGTCTTTGTTAACTGTCACCACCTGTGGCGTCTCCTGAGTATTGGTCCTTGGAGCTATGCATGGGCCTCGTTTACAGTTTCTGTCAAATTTATCAAGTGTCTGGGCTGTGGCTGGGTGTCTCCCCCTCCCCCCTCTCTCTCCCTCTCCTTCCCACCTCTTCCCTCTCCTCCTCTCTCTTCTCTCTCCTCCTCTCTCTTCTCTCTCCTCCTCTCTCTTCTCTCTCCTCCTCTCTCTTCTCTCTCCTCCTCTCTCTTCTCTCTCCTCCTCTCTCTTCTCTCTCCTCCTCTCTCTTCTCTCTCCTCCTCTCTCTTCTCTCTCCTCCTCTCTCTTCTCTCTCTTCCCTCTCTTCCCTCTCCTCCTCTCTCTTCCCTCTCCTCCTCTCTCTTCCCTCTCCTCCTCTCTCTTCCCTCTCCTCCTCTTCTCTCTCCTCCTCTCTCCTCCTCCTCTCTCTCCTCCTCTCTCTCCTCCTCTCTCTCCTCCCATTTTCACTCCGTGTGGTGAACCATGTAGACTGCTGATGCTTATAGCGTGCATAAGCATCAGTATTCTTAGGGTTTTCACGACTCATAATTGTATTTCAGACCATGAAAATTGCAGGGGGATGGGACAGGGGGTCATTTAACATGCCGATATTTCTTAAAGCATGGCAGTTGAGCCGACCCCAATTCGCCTGTGACACACTCAGACCCACATGTTGCATGTGTGGAAGTTGGGTGAGGTTGAAACCAAGCGCCCGGCCGCCGCCTCCTGTGGACAAACATTCCATTTTATAGGCATACAAGAGGAGGTATCCGTCTCCCATGTCCGCTTCTCCCCCACTCTCCCACTCTCCCAGTGGGCACAATATACTCGGGTAACGTTAAATCAACTACGATATCAGCCGAGAATTTATATTTGTCGGTGTTTGTAATTTGAGAATTACGCACTCGTCAAAAATCAACTGATGCCTTATTCTGGGAAATCCTCATTAAGGTTAGCTCCAAGTTTATATTTAACAACAATAATCACACACTAACCACATGGCAAGCCGGAAGTATGCGATGCCTCCCACCCCTGGATAGCGAGTTATATCAGTGTCACGCTCTGGAGGCTGTGTCAACTGATAGGCTGTGTCAACTGATAGGCTGTGTCAACATTAATTTAGAACCTTCGAACAAAATCCAATTACCACGTAGGAGGGGCAGGAGACGTAGTTAACAGGCGTCTTAAACTTTCCTCTCGTAAAGCCTGTAACATGAAGATATCAGTGGCTTCTTGCGATGATTTTTAACGCACGAGGTCATGTTTCTAAGGACTGGACTGCCCTCGTCCTGGTGGAGGCTTCGACTCGTCTCCACCTGGGCAAGATTCCTCAGCTGATTGGGTTTATCAACGTCTCATCCAATTAGATCAGGGAACTAGCCTGGAGGTAGAGTGCATTGGTCCAAATACCGAGTGAGAGCGAGTCCACGTCACAGGAATAGACAGCTGTTGCTTCACCTTCATTCTTACTCTTACAAGGGCCTTGCATATCATTATTAGTATAGATGTTTGGTTACAGGATCGTGAGAGGACTGTTGACACGTCGAGAGAAGAGTCCGAGGCTGTGTAGAGAGGCCGCGGACCTCCCTAGACGGTCAGAGACCTTCCTCGGTCTCTATACCGAGTGCTCGATACACTTCCCTATACCGGGAAGTAGGAAAGCCAAGAGTAAGATAGACCGAGCCGGTCTAGGGAGCCAGCTGTGAAGCTGTAACCCCCCCCCCCCACACACACACACACGCACACGCACACGCACGCGCACGCACACACACGCACACGCACACGCACACACGCACACGCACACGCACACGCACACGCACACGCACACGCACACGCACACGCACACACGCACACGCGCGCACGCACACGCGCGCACACACACACACGCGCACACACACACGCACACGCGCGCACACACACGCACACGCGCGCACACACACACACACGCACACGCGCACACACACACGCACACGCACACATTAGGCAGCCTGCCATATCATAATCAGTGGCCCGTGACAAACTTTCTCTCCGTCAGTCTTAATATTCAGATGAGTCGCTGTCATATCCTTTATAGTACACTTTGCGCAGTAATTACCGCCGTCGGGTTTCAGGCCAAATGTCCCGGGTTAGATTCCCAAGCACGACGAAGACGTTTGAGCACCCTTTCCTTTCACCTAATGCAACTGTTCATCTGACGGTAAATAGGTACCCGGAAGTCACCTGTTACAGCTTTCATTCTTGCCCTTGATGACCCTTACTGGCTTCCTGTCCCCAAGAATAAGATATCCAAATCAGTTATATTTTTGTTTCACTTCCATTGTTCAAGAAGTTTTACTTGATAATTCTTAAGTCAGCCAAACTCAGCACTGTATTTTATTAGTAATGGGTACTGAAACTCGATAACGAATGTCCCAAGAGTTACATATTAACGAGTCGTACTGCCCTCAACTAATAAGTCACTGGCTGTTTCTTCACATGGCTGTTTCTTCACATGTCTGTTTCTTCATATGGCTGTCCCTTCACATGGCTGTCCCTTCACATGGCTGTCTCTTCACTGGCTGTCTCTTCACTGGCTGTCTCTTCACTGGCTGTCTCTTCATTGGCTGTCTCTTCACTGGCTGTCTCTTCACTGGCTGTCTCTTCACTGGCTGTCTCTTCACTGGCTGTCTCTTCACTGGGTGTCTCTTCACTGGGTGTCTCTTCACTGGCTGTCTCTTCACTGGCTGTCTCTTCACTGGCTGTCTCTTCACTGGCTGTCTCTTCACTGGCTGTCTCTTCACTGGCTGTCTCTTCACTGGCTGTCTCTTCACTGGCTGTCTCTTCACTGGCTGTCTCTTCACTGGCTGTCTCTTCACTGGCTGTCTCTTCACTGGCTGTCTCTTCACTGGCTGTCTCTTCACTGACTGTCTCTTCACTGGCTGTCTCTTCACTGGCTGTCTCTTCACTGGCTGTCTCTTCACTGGCTGTCTCTTCACTGGCTGTCTCTTCACTGGCTGTCTCTTCACTGGCTGTCTCTTCACTGGCTGTCTCTTCACTGGCTGTCTCTTCACTGGCTGTCTCTTCACTGGCTGTCTCTTCACTGGCTGTCTCTTCACTTGGCTGTCTCTTCACATGGCTGTCTCTTCACTGGGTGTTGTAGTTGTTGACAATGTGCAGGTTGTTCACTACACGCTCACCAGACACCTGTCAACACATTACACACAAACTCTTGTTTTCCAGTGATGAAAGTTGCTGAATGGAACAAAGTTTATTGAGGTTTACACACACACACACACACACACACACACACACACACACACACACACACACACACACACACACACACACACACACACGAAGGGATTGAGTGGGACAAGCTATTCTCACCCCCGTTAGTTGGTGAATATGACTGTTCGCCCGTGACATGTGAGTAGTTTGCCTCTCCTAACTACACAGTTGGTGTTTCGCCTCGATCACTTCACCACCTGAGAGTCGAGCAGCGTTCCTCCCCCAGACAGCTGCGGGCGTCACAGTTCTCATATCCGACTTCAGAACCAAAGGGATGCATGGGAGCCCCTTTTGCTCACTTTACAGTGGGAGGGGGCAGGCGGGGCGTTGGGTAAACCCCCCCCCCCTTTTGCAACACCCCCCTACCTTGCAACACCTCCCTACCTTGCAACACCTCCCCCCCTTGCAACACCTCCCCCCCCCCTTGCAACACCTCCACCCCTTGCAATACCACCACCCCTTGCAACACCTCCCCCCTTGCAATACCACCCCCCTTGCAATACCACCCCCCTTGCAATACCACCCCCCTTGCAATACCACCCCCCTTGCAACACCTCCCCCCTTGCAACACCTCCCCCCTTGCAATATCACCCCCCTTGCAACACCTCCCCCCTTGCAATACCACCCCCCCCCCCTTGCAACACCTCCCCCCCCTTGCAACACCTCCCCCCCTTGCAACACCTCCCCCCCCCTTGCAATACCACCCCCTTACGACCACCTCAACCCTAAAATTGCCCTTCTGGAGAGGGCCAGCAGTCAAGCAGGGAAGGGTAGGGGGAGCCAGACGCCTCGAGCACATTATATCATAACACTCCAGCCACTTGCCTCGGAAGGCAACCTAAAACCTTGATAACCTCGTTGTTGGCGGAGCCTCGCTCGATACGTCTCTCAACCACCCGTTCTCATGCCAGGATCGTTAAAGCTGCGGCCCTTCCCCAAGACGCATTCATCAATTTTAACGTATTGTGTCTTAAAAATAGGTCCTCGTGTAAGTTTATATATATTTAAAGTTCAGTGTATAGTTAGGCATATGGTTAGGGGGGTTTAGGCTGGCGATTATTTGTTTCAGTTACGGGGGTGAAGCATTTAGAGCAACCTGTCTTCAGACCACGTCCATTCCATCCAGCGGTCGACCCTAAAGTCGCATTCGTCAATTTTAACGTCCTGTCATTCAAAATAGGAATTTTTTCATAGAAATAAATATTTTTACATATTAGCATACTGTGTATACTTAGGTACTGGTTAGGTTAGGTGTTTAGATTCTATTGGCGATTATTTGTATTTGTAGTACGTGGGTGAAGCATTTACAGCGTTGTGGTTCGAACAAAAGTCGTCAGCGAAGCAGTTGTTCCGGAACTGTTCGGACGTCATCAGTTGTGAGTCGTGTGTAAACCTTTTTTTTTTTCCATTCAATATCAGGAAGTTTGGCGGTTAGATTAACGAGCATTTGGCATTTGGTGATGAGGCGAGGCTGCCCTCGGTGACGGGTGAGCGCCATGTATTATGGAAGTGTCGAGTGCGTTTCACCGGCGGCTCCATGGCTGACTTCAGCCTCGTGAATTTATAAAGTTTTCAGGATGGCGTTCTCTTCCCCCTCTCATGCTTGTTGCTAGGAGAGTCCAGCCCTCGTGTGGGACTCTAGGATCAGGAGTCATCGTGTGTGGGACTCTAGGATCAAGAGCCCTCGTGTGTGGTACTCTAGGATCAGGAGTCATCGTGTGTGGGACTCTAGGATCAAGAGCCCTCGTGTGTGGGACTCTAGGATCAGGAGTCCTCGTGTGTGGGACTCTTAGGATTAAGAGTCCTCGTGTGAGGGACTCTAGGATCGAGAGTCCTCGTGTGTGGGACTCGAGCCCCGGGACCCGGCTCTCCGCCGTAACAGAGCCCCGGGACCCGGCTCTCCACCCTAACAGAGCCCCGGGACCCGGCTCTCCACCCTAACAGAGCCCCTACCCCTCTGCCCTCCCCCCCCCCACCCCCACCCTCGGGGACAGGCAGACAGCGAGTGAGTCCTCCTCCTTGATAAAGAAATTGCAGCTCAGCAAATATTCATATATTTTTCTTATCCCAATCGACGACAGATGATGGACGCCTTTGATGTCGCGGCGCGTCCTCAGAGCCCGGCAAATCAGGCTAATATATTTATCTGTAGTAACGACTTGTCAGCGGAACCCACAAAGGCGGTATATTGGATTATTTGGCAAATAGAATTTTTGTTCATTTTTCTTTGTCGGTGCTGATCTTAAATGTGTGTGTTCAGGATGTATAATTTACGGAGCAGGTCTAGTGTTGTCCTATGAAATAGCTTCGAAGTAGTTCGTGGCGACAGCTGCTTCAATGGCTCGAGTGATAACTTGATACTTCAGCCTTGAACTAAGGGATGAATGAAGGTAATATTGAAGTCTGAGGATACGACTTGTTTCCTTAGAGATCACCAAGACCTTTCCCCCCACTTACCCGTCAGAACCATTCGTGAGGCCCGGTATGAAAGTCTTGGCTGGAACGGGTCTGGGATGATGATGTCCTTTCCATGATGCCCTTCCCACGGCGCCCTTCCCACGGCGCCCTTCCCACGGCGCCCTTCCCACGGCGCCCTTCCCACGGTGCCCTTCCCACGGCGCCCTTCCCACGGCGCCCTTCCCACGGCGCCCTTCCCACGGTGCCCTTCCCACGGTGCCCTTCCCACGGCGCCCTTCCCACGGCGCCCTTCCCACGGCGCCCTTCCCACGGCGCCCTTCCCACGGCGCCCTTCCCACGGCGCCCTTCCCACGGTGCCCTTCCCACGGCGCCCAAGGGTACCACTGTAAGCTCTGAGCTGCAGTCACTTGATAAATACTCCAATGAAAAAACTGTGTTGTTTGATTTTGCTGCAAGTGCTTCTGATGTCATGCATCTTGGACCGCTTTGTCAGGAGCAGCAGGTGTGTGGAGGATGTCTTCTCCTGATGGCTGCAGTCACGAGCGGTGTTGGGGCACGCGGCAGTCTTGGTGAACCGTAACTTAGACTAGTTGGTAGTGTCTGTGTGTATGTTTGGAGAGGCCAATAATATATATCTTTCAAGAGAATAACACGACACAGATGTGGTCACGCTCACAGCAAGGTGATCACAGGTAACTTGTGTCGTTAACTCTGCTCAAGAAGTAGTCATCAATAATGACAAGTTGCCTCAACTGAAACGCTGTGGTAACCAACGTACTTTAATGCAGGTGCTGTCAAAAGATATGACACACACACACACACACACGTTTTCGATGCATGATCTGGTTAGGTTAGGAGGGGTGCTTGGGTTTGTGTCTGGGGCCAGGTTAAGATGATGGTCTCTCACCTTGATATATGATGCACAGTCATTAGTTCAGTGCATTATAAAGTGTACTTACACGCCATCTATGATAACCATGAAATTCTCACAGCTGTCCATTCACAATGTATATCAGGAATGCTTTCACACAAGGATATTGCAAACGTCTCGTGCTGCTCCCAATTTAGGGCTGGGAGGGCTGCATCTCGCTCCACAAATACCTTTCGTAAATTGAAACGGTTAAGATGACCAAACCACATCTTAGAAGATGGAGAAACGACGTAGTTTCGGTTCCTTCCTGGGCCATTATGAGGTGGTGTCTTGCAAGGGTTAACTACACAGTCTACGGTCTTAATGACTGTTGTTTACTGGCACGGTTGAGGTAACTCTTCTTGTATGAATAGTGGATGTCCAGTACCACTGTCGCTTGTCAGGAGGAGGACTGGACATCCGACTTTGAAGTGTCGAAGTGTGAGAATTCACACTGGACATCCGACTATACAGTGTCGGCAGTGCAGAATTCACACAGGACATCCGACTTTGCAGTGTCGGCAGTGCAGAATTCACACTGGACATCCGACTTTGCAGTGTCGGCAGTGCAGAATTCACACTGGACATCCGACTTTGCAGTGTCGGCAGTGCAGAATTCACACTGGACATCCGACTTTGCAGTGTCGGCAGTGCAGAATTCACACTGGACATCCGACTTTGCAGTGTCGGCAGTGCAGAATTCACACTGGACATCCGACTTTGCAGTGTCGGCAGTGCAGAATTCACTGTCGACTTTACAGTGAATTCCTGAATAGCATGAGAGAAGTACAAGTGTTGGGTGTCCCTGTCTGACAGTGCGTACGGTCACTTGTGGGTGTGTGGACACTGGTATAAGGGATGCAATACTTTACGAACAATCCACGTTGCTCTGTAGTATCCAGATGTGTTGCTGAATCCCAGAACGACTAGAAAACTGTTGGTGGACAGTAACCCGTAAATCCCTGTCACACGCCCCAGTAACACCTGTCGCA
This sequence comes from Procambarus clarkii, assembly GCF_040958095.1. Taxonomy (NCBI): domain Eukaryota; kingdom Metazoa; phylum Arthropoda; class Malacostraca; order Decapoda; family Cambaridae; genus Procambarus; species Procambarus clarkii. The sequence goes on from NC_091202.1 coordinate 31,645,854, forward strand.
AGGCAATGCGAAATTTTGTCTTGCTGTCAGTTGTACTGTCAACAAGTGTGGTGGAAATGTTCTACATTCACTCATCAGCGGTTTCAAACGAGAACATTTCTGCTTTTCTTCGTTCAGTGCTTCAAACAGGCGAGAACTGATAGCTAGAAGTCGGATATACTAACTCGGTTACAATCAGATAAAAGTTCTTTGGTCAAATGAACAAATTTGTTCATGTAGTGTAGTTCTTTGGTCAACTCCACAACACGAACACTGGCGCATAACACCACAGGTGGCCTCCCATTGGCTACACATAGTCACGTGGTTTGTAATGTCGGTGGATATGACTTCAGAGTGCTATCGAGTACCATCTTGTTTGCTGAAAATAAGGTGGAAAACTTGGATAAAATCTAACATCAGCATCATTATATAAAAGGTGTACAGTTTAACATGAAATATTACCTGGCTATCCGTCCCAGCAGTACAAAGGCTGCTCTTCCCACAAAGTCAGCTGTGAAAACTGATTTAATCAGTGATTGCGTTCCAGAACTGTAATGGTTTGACTGAATTACGTAACTAACCTACTAATAATTGTTTAGTTAGATATAGACATTTAGATATAATCTATTATATCTATTATTCTAAATGAAAAAAAAGCTAGCTCCTCCATGTCCAGTAAGGTACCAACACCCTGTAAACTTTCGCATTGTTGCAAATATACAGGAGAGACGAAAGGCCACCGCACTGCTGAGAATTTGCAGCTTGAGATGCATATCTGTTGCTGACACGGAGGTCAATAATAGAAAATCACTTGCATGGGGAGCCACCCCTGCTGTGCAACGAGCAATCTTGCATTGTGTTGGTGCAGTGTCAAACACACTGTAGCTGTTCTATTACCAACTGGCTTTTATGGTCTTGCAAGTAACTCGTGAATTCTCGAAATATATTAAAGTCTGATCCCCAGTACACTTGAATAAGTATTATGCTAAATCTTCAATGCTACTGAGGATGTTCAGTATAGCTCAGAATAGGCCAACAAATGCACTCCTTAAAAGTTGTAAAAACTACACACACACACCACACACACAGAGATATTAGAAAGAACTTTTTTAATGTCAGAGTGGTTGACAAATGGAATGCATTAGGAAGTAATGTGGTGGAGGCTGACTCCATACACAGTTTCAAGTGTAGATATGATAGAGCCCAATAGGCTCAGGAACCTGTACACCAGTTGATTGACGGTTGAGAGGCGGGACCAAAGAGCCAGAGCTCAACCCCCGCAATCATAATTAGGTGAGTACACACACACACACACACACACACATATTTATGTAATCTTAGTATACTTTGCCCTAAGTGTCGCGTGAATATTACTGAAGACGTCACGTTATTGACGAGACTTGGAAATCAAATGGGGGAAAATGAAGTGATTTAGTGTTTTGTGCCGTCTCCTGTAGCCTCTAGATGGTACAAGATAGTTACGTAGTGGTAATTATCCTTAGAAATAATAGCAGTTGTAATAATGGTGCTGTATTCCACATGTATTAGAACACCTGTTCTATAATACCTATACTGTGTGTGTATAATATAATTATAGCTATGATAGATATATATAATCCTTATCAAAATGTAATGCTAGTTACTATATATGTGAAGTGAAAGTGTAGGAGTAGGCTATCTTGAGTCGATTTCGGGGCTTTAGTGTCCCCGCGGCCCGGTCCTTGACCAGGCCTCCACCCCCAGGAAGCAGCCCGTGACAGCTGACTAACACCCAGGTGTACCTATTTACTGCTAGGTAACAGGGGCATAGGATGAAAGAAACTCTACCCAATGTTTCTCGCCGGCGCCCGGGATCGGACCCTGGACCACAGGATCACAAGTCCAGCGTGCTGTCCGCTCGGCCGACCGGCTCCCCTAGTAGGCAGTACAACATGCAGGGAATGGCAAGACAGACTGAGATAACACCAATAAACTCCTCACAGTCCGCGGGACACATCAACACCAGGCGTGAAATGGCGACAATAAATCGAGTCTGGCGTCAACACAGGAGAATAATCAATATCACTTGTAGCCTATGGTACCAGCGGTCCAGCCTCCCCCAACACATCGCCGGCCAAGGGGAGACTCCTCCAGTATGTGTCCGGTCCAGCTAGACACACGCGGTGATACGTGTGTTAAGTCTAGTAGGTATGGAAATAGCCGAGCAGGTCACGTAACACATGCGGCTTCGCGCTCTTCTGTAAGCCAGCCGCAGTCAGCCGCAGCCAGCCGCAGCCCTCCATCTGTGCCCAAATAACACAAAAATACTGCTTGTGTATGTGGACAAGGTACTGTTTTTCTCTTGTGTGGTCATTCAGAGGAAGATGCTTGTATGTAGGTGCCATAGTTTAGGATGTGCCTGGGGGGTCAGTCCGGTAGATCTCGGTTATTTATGGTTCTAGGTGACCATAGGATGAGTTTTTTCATCACTTGTCAGAGGTGGAAGCTGTGTTCTGCAGCGGGCCTTTGCTTGGGCAGTGTCGCTGTAGCACGTTGGAGCCTTACAAGTCTATTAACGTTAAAGTTATACAATTTAAATTATTACCAAAAGCTGTGTTCCGTTATTCATTTTGAGCCCAATAATCTCAATGAAGAACCTCTGCTTGTACCGGAAAAGTGGAAAACTTGTGCATTTTTTTTAAATAAAAAGAAAACCAACATGATTGATTTGAAAGCAGCAGGTGTCTTGCCAAAGTGTACAAAGAGGGCGGGCACTGCGAGCTAACAATGGCCACAAGTGAGATCAGTATACAAGGGGCAGTAGCCGGACGCTAAACTTGGTTCGAGCAGTCATTGAAAAAGCAGCAATCGGTAATTAAGTTTTCCTCAAGTCACTGAGGCTGGAAGTAAGACAAGCTACTTGATTGCTCTTGAAGTAGCTGACTCTTCGACGTATTTCCATAAGAAAACTGCATATAAAAATTCATATTGATGGTTTCAGAATTTATTTTCCCGGAGAAAACGACGCAAGCTTTTGCATACGCGAATCTCAAGATGCATAACCTTATGAAACACGAATTAACATAATATTTACAGTCACTTCCCTGGAAACACAAACCGAAACTGTCTCTATTTTCCGCTTGTTACAACTTGTAATAAAGTTGTTACATCTTAGCTTAACGTGTTTATGACGTATTAGAACGTTGTTACAACTTGCTATATTGGTTGTTATAACTGGTTAGGAGGTGTTAAAACTTGTTCGAACGTTGTACCAACGTCGTAGTTTCAGTTTGTGTTTGACGGGTTCAGTGGCAAGGTAAAGTCCTCTATTGCATTTTCTATTGGAAATAATGAAAGTACAGATGTAGGTGGCACAGCTCAACTGTACTTACCTAATTGTGCTTGCGGGGATTGAGCTTTGGCTCTTTGGTCCCGCCTCTCAACTGTCAATCAATTGGTGTACAGGTTCCTGAGCCTACTGGGCTCTATCATATCTACACTTGAAACTGTGTATGGAGTCAGCCTCCACCACATCACTGCCTAAAGCATTCCATTTATTAACTACTCTGACACTGAAAAAAGTGTGTGTGTGTGTGTGCGCGCGCGTGTGTGCGTGCGGATGGTATTAAAGGTATGCAGGTACCAACACTGTGAATTTCATACCAGTTAAAGGATTAATAACGTGTGATGATATCTTTGTGTTTTGTTGATAGAAGCGCTGGAAAATTAGGCGTTTATTGGTCAAAAGCTTTTAATAGAAAGGTGTTGTGGCAGCAGAATTATAGGAAACTACGAGCTGTCAACACATCATAAGCCTCGCAGTTTCCATTTCACAATTACTAGAGAAATATTGTGAAGTAAAATATTAAAAATGGTTAATGTTATGGATGTCAAACACACTGAACTTATATATATATGTATATATACTGGGATAGCCCCATAATGGAAAAGACTGTCACAGCAATGATTGACAACGCTGATGCTGAAAACAAAGCCCGCCTCCTAGCGGTAACAGCACCCCACGCCGGGGATTTTTTATTTGCTGTGCCCAATGCAGCCCTGGGAACTCGCCTCAGTCATGACGCTCTCCGCATTGGAGTTGCCCTTCGCCTTGCCGCCCCCATTCTCACCGAACATAGGTGCATCTGCGGAACTGCGATGGCAGACCAATATGGTCGTCATGGTCTGGTATATCGTAAATCACAGGGTAAAATTGCAAGACATGAAGTCAACGACATCATCAAGAGGAGCCTCGCCACAGCCCGCTGCCCGGCACAAAGAGAACCACACTTATCCAGACCTAACGACCCTCAGAAGCGCCCTGATGGGGTCACCTTGCTACCTTGGAAGGATGGTAAGCAAGTGGTATGGGACTACACGTGCGCTGCCACACTGGCCAGTACCTACCTCCACTACAGCACACGTGAAAGCGGTGGTGCTGCTTCTTTCAGGGAATCGCAGAAAATTATTAAATACAGAGGTCTAGCACACTACTACAGCTTTGTTCCGATCGGCTCGGAGACCCTCGGTTCGTGGGGAAAATGTGCATTGAAGTTCTTGAAGGAATTGGGGGACAAATTGATCAGCGCTACAAAAGACCAGAGAGCAAAAAGTTTCTTGTTCCAGCGCCTCAGTGTTGCGATTCAGAGGGGAAATACCTGTTGCGTCTTGGGCACTAGTCCAACTTCAGAGGAATTCGAAGAAGTGTTTGACTTGCAACAATGATCGAACCCGTCTGTGACATTCATCAATGTTTCCCATTGTTGTGTTTTTCAAGAGATCCATAACCTTTAAGCACCTTTTTGCATTATTATTTTTATATCAACCCATGTATATCTTGTAACCATCAAATGTGTGTGTATATATATATATATATATATATATATATATATATATATATATATATATATATATATATATATATATATATATATATATATGTCGTACCTAATAGCCAGAACGCACTTCTCAGCCTACTATTCAAGGCCCGATTTGCCTAATAAGCCAAGTTTTCATGAATTAGTGTTTTTTTGTCTACCTAACCTACCTAACCTAACCTAGCTTTTTTTGGCTACCTAACCTTACCTATAAATATAGGTTAGGTTAGGTTAGGTAGGGTTGGTTAGGTTCGGTCATATATCTTCGTTAATTTTAACTCCAATAAAAAAAAATTGACCTCATACATAGAGAAAAGGGTTGCTTTATCATTTCATAAGAAAAAAATTATAGTAAATATATTAATTCAGGAAAACTTGGCTTATTAGGCAAATCGGGCCTTGAATAGTAGGCTGAGAAGTGAGTTCTGGCTACTAGGTACGACATATATATATATATATATATATATATATATATATATATATATATATATATATATATATATATATATATATATATATATATATAATAATAGTCGTACCTAGTAGCCAGAACGCACTTCTCGGCCTACTATACAACGCCCGATTTGCCTAATAGGCCGAGTGATTTTCTTTATTTTCAATAAATTGTTTCCAATTTATTTTAATTATTACTATTATATTATATTAAGAACATAAATTATTTACTTGTGTTAGTTCAGGTTAGGTTAAGATAGGTTAGGTTAGGTAAGGTTGGTAAGGTTCGGTCATATATCTACGTTAGTTTTAGCTCAAATTTGAAAAAAATTAACTCATACATAATGGAATGAATAGCTTTATCATTTTATAAGAAAAAAATTGAGAAAAATATAAAAATTCAAGAAAACTTGGCTTATTAGGTAAATCGGGCCTTACATAGTAGGCCGAGTACTGCGTTCCGGCTACTAGGTACAACATATATAAACATATATATATATAATATAATATATATGTAATAAAATACATGACACACACACACAACCAAGGAAGTGATGTGGTGGAGGCTGACTCCATACACAGTTTCAAGTGTAGATATGATAGAGCCCAGTAGGCTCAGGAACCTGTACACCTGTTGATTGACAGTTGAGAGGCGAGATAGGGGGGTAGAAATAGCCTAAGCTACTCTATCCCTTTGAGATGTATTTTTTTCTTGTCTCAATAAACATACTTGAACTTGAACTTGAACTTGGGACCAAAGAGCCAAAGCTCAACCCCTGCAAGCACAATTAGGTAAGTACACAGGGAAAATGTTGCACCACTATTTCTGAGTTTAGGAGCGACGTTCACCAAAGAATTAAGGACTATAAATACCTATATATAAAGATTTCTCATTTTTTATTTCGTTTTTTTTAACTTATTGGTGTTAACGAAGTACTAGAAATTCTTCAGCTAGAAATAATAGTTAAAATGAGATTATTTTTATGAAAGAGTTTCCTTGCATTAATGTTGACGCATTTGATCAATATTCGTCACCAAATTATCGTAGGATGAAGTGTGTGTTGCCTCAGATTATGTCCATGTTTGGAGGCACATGTCTATGGTCAGCTCTCCATTAACAACGGTGGGCATCGTGGTGAGCCTCCCGGCACACACCTGGCTTCGTGGTGAGCCTCCCGGCACACACCTGGCTTCGTGGTGAGCCTCCCGGCACACACCTGGCATCGTGGTGAGCCTCCCGGCACACACCTGGCATCGTGGTGAGCCTCCCGGCACACACCTGGCTTCGTGGTGAGCCTCCCGGCACACACCTGGCATCGTGGTGAGCCTCCCGGCACACACCTGGCATCGTGGTGAGCCTCCCGGCACACACCTGGCATCGTGGTGAGACTCCCGGCACACACCTGGCTTCGTGGTGAGACTCCCGGCACACACCTGGCTTCGTGGTGAGCCTCCCGGCACACACCTGGCTTCGTGGTGAGCCTCCCGGCACACACCTGGCTTCGTGGTGAGCCTCCCGGCACACACCTGGCTTCGTGGTGAGCCTCCCGGCACACACCTGGCTTCGTGGTGAGCCTCCCGGCACACACCTGGCTTCGTGGTGAGCCTCCCGGCACACACCTGGCTTCGTGGTGAGCCTCCCGGCACACACCTGGCTTCGTGGTGAGCCTCCCGGCACACACCTGGCTTCGTGGTGAGCCTCCCGGCACACACCTGGCTTCGTGGTGAGCCTCCCGGCACACACCTGGCATCGTGGTGAGCCTCCCGGCACACACCTGGCTTCGTGGTGAGCCTCCCGGCACACACCTGGCTTCGTGGTGAGCCTCCCGGCACACACCTGGCATCGTGGTGAGCCTCCCGGCACACACCTGGCATCGTGGTGAGCCTCCCGGCACACACCTGGCTTCAGTGCTCGAGGGATGCTATCGCTCAGTCTGGTGCTTTTTTTATTATTATTATTTTCTACCACAGACGTGGCCACACAGTTACAATGCTAACCAGCATATATACATTTTCTTCTGTCCTCCATGGACAGGGTTAGAGATGTGTTAAACATATAGTTCAAGGGTTTATTGAACAATCAACCACAGAAGGTGATTCGGTGCTTTTCAAATGCTAAGCTAACCTACATACGTAAATACATAGATACACAGATTTACGTATGTCCTACATAAAGTGTTCGATGTGTCTTTTACATAGTGTCATTAATGTGCATTTACAAAGATGAAATGTAATTCTGATCAGCTTCCATATATACTTTATACACATATACATACACACACACACATGCATTTACATACATTTGTCTGGTGCTGCGAACATTGCCTCAACGTGCCCAGACCGGGAGGTGTCACGAAGCACCAGTACCACACAATAACGTCTATGGTGGTGGTATTCCAACGCTTCCCTGTTGCTTCTTAAAAGGGGGAGGTCTTCCTTGCCGTGGCTCACATCATGTAGAATCACGTGAAAGCTGGCCCACCACGGCAGCTTGGCAACCCCGCACGAGAGGATAATGATGTTAGGGAAACACTATTCGAGAAATGTTCGAATGTCATCAGGTGAATCGTAAACCGATTTTTATTCGTATCGGGTTTTGGCGGTTGGATTAATGAGCATTTGGTCTTTGTTGATGAGGACGGGCTGTTACATATGACTTACACATACGATCCCTCATTATTAACCTGGTGTGTGTGCAATTATATCAACCCAACCTCCTAAAATGATGGTATTCTAGCAACTATTTGGTCGAACACACACAAGTGTATTGGAGAGAAAACTCTTGGTTTTGTACCATCAATTTTGTGACTGGTGTGACACAAGGGCCAAAAACCACACTTAAACATTTCCCTTGTATAGCACATGTATGTACTACATTAGGCTTAGGATAGCTTATAACCCACAATTGCTTAATTAGGTACTTTAGCTCTTTTCCAATTTCCTAGAATGCCAATTGGGTTTTACAGGGGATCCAACAGTCCATATTTGTACGTTCGACCAATTAGTTGTTATAAGTACTATGATTTTAAGAGAATGGGCTGAATTATATCAATATACAAACTTTGATCACAGGGTATTGTCTGTACAAGTTGTTAGTGGTGCTCGGGCTACTATCACCTGAACTCTTGAGTACTTAATGTTCATCACGCACAAAGATCACACTAACGTGATGCATCAAATGAACAAATCTAAGTTCAGTAGAACTTCGGTTTCAACTCTTTTAACCCTGTCGTAGCTCAGTCGATTAAGGCAGTGTCTGGGATGCTCCCGGATGTAGGTTCGAATCCTTGTCACGGCCCTTGTGGATTTGTACATAATGTTCTTTATTTCTACTTGCAGGTAGGAGCGTGTACCTGTTACCTTTCTAAGACTCAGGTAAGTCTGTGTTGCAGATGTTGAAACACTCCCTCTACAGCCTCTCTCTATGCTCTTTACACCCACTCTACAACCTCCCAACAATCTCTCCCCACAACCTACCTCCAACCTCCCTACAACCTGCTTCACATAATTATATATAACTTTAACACCTACATAATTTATAACTCTGATGTATTAATACGATTGTTCTGTAACGGGGTGGGGGGGGGGGGAATGGCTCTATCTTGTCCATTACTCCACCCCCCAGTTAACTAACGAGGCCTGGGGAAACAGCTCTCTCTAGTCCGTTATCCCGTCCCCAGTTAGCTAACTATTCTAGAGCCCCTCCAGAGTTCCTAAGGCAACCTCTCTCGTTCAACACCTTGTAACCTAGGTATTTGACTACCTAGGTGCTAAGACTACAATGCGCCGTAACTTGATCAGCTACCCGAAACTCTAGAGAGAACTCTAGAACACATGTCACTGCCACAAACGTATAAGAGAAAACGAAAGGAAAGAAATGAATAGTGAAGTAATTAGTGAGGGTTTGGGGTGAGAGGTAGAGAGGTGGGAGGAGCGAGGAGGGTCATTAGTTGAAAGTGAGAGTTTAGAGAGGGGTGGAGGGAGAGGTGTAGATAGGTAGAAGTAGAAGAGTAGATAGTAGAAGTAGAAGGGTAGATAGTAGAAGACGAAATGCTGCCACCATCCATTCATGATCATTACATACAAGACAAGGAATGGAACTTGTCTGTATCACAAAATTCTCAAAAGATGTTATCAAGGTCATTATTAGTATGTCCCATCTTTATCATGTACTCATTAAAATCATGAACCAGTAATCGCAGAGGCTTTCTCACCTCAACTCAAAAACTCTAGGGAACACAGTTAAAGCCAATTTAAATTATAAATTCATAATTATATTTCACATGAAGTATCATAATTTAGCAATTCAATTAAAATGTTCAAGATAAATATTCAAAGTGAGCCATCATCCAAGAATTTGAGAACCCTACAACTGTCTGCCCCTGATCATCACACAACATGTAAACACGACCAAGTCACCTTAATGCTCAACTCACCAAGTGTCTGCCTATAGCTGGATAGAGGGGGGGGGGGGAGTCTGCAGCTGTCAGGCAGCGTCACCCCCGTCCGACCGACAGCCTGTCTCGGCTGTTGTCCTCCTGCTCAGCTGCCTGGTCTTCTGTCTTATCCTAATGCTCTCGAATCGATAGCTCTCCGAGTATATATTGGGGAACCTAGTAGCTAACTCCGCCCACAAGTAGATAGCCTCCGGCTCTCTACCAAGCCACTCCTTAAACGTCGGCATGTTTGAAGGCCAATTATCAGATTAGCAGAGGCAAGGTGAAATTCTCATGGGTGACCTCAGGTCACTTGGTGGTCATTAACTCTTAGAGGTGTGAGATTCAGGCCGCCAGAATGGCGCCTCCTCAAATCCTTGTCTGTGACTCATGTATCTCTTATGTATTTTAAATACAACTAAACCAAACACCTTTACAGTGTTACAGTTCTCCGTCCACTCACAAGCTGTAAGATAAATATCATCCATTTTTTTAAATAATAATTACACTAAATATCAAGTCCTGGAGAGTGAGGGTTTAGATATAAAGTTGTCAGAGAGGGGGCGAGGAATTCTGCCCGGAACGCTGCGCGTCCTAGTGGCTTTACAAGAATGTAATCACTATACTATGTATCTTCACAATCCCAATGTACCTTCTTGTATGTATACAAATAAATAAATGAATAAATGTCACGTGTTCTGGATCGAGGTGAGAGAGGAGAGAGGAGAGAAAAAACTATTTGTTTTTTTGTTTTTACAAAGTGGAAAAGAACAGATTTCTTCAGATGAGGAGAAATTAACTACTGTAGAAGAGAGATGGAAACCGAAAACGAGAATTTATTTATTTATTCATTTATTTACTTATTTATTTATATACAAGAAGGTACATTGGGGAGTTGAGAGAACATAGAAATTAAGTTGATTTTACATTCTTGTAAAGCATCTCCTAAAATTAGCCTTAAGCCTACGGCCTGCATCCTGGGGATGTGTGTGAAAGGAATATATCGTAGACATGATAGAGGAAAAATAGGTTGAGAGTCGGTACGTTAGACAACAGACGGTTAGAAAGGCGGGGTCCAAGAGCTAATAGGTCGATCCTAAAGACATAAATAGTGAATACAAATAATAAATCCAGAATCGGGCACACAGATGGGAGGTGGAGGAGGGGGATTAATATCACGCCGAACTAATCTCCCAAATCAAATGGATTTCAACGGCCTATGTTATGTTGGCCAAACACAAGAGTCATTAGAAGCCTCAATAACGACCCAATTGGACCTTAAGTATCACACACGTGTCTTGTTAATAGTATGAAGTACTAAAGACCGCCATAGTACAATGCACCTTCCGTTCCAGGCGACCATTGATTCATAATAATAATGAGAAAATCCACTAAGACTTTGAGGAGACTCGAACCTACGACCAAGGCATTGCTAAGCCGTATATTCTGGCAAGGTTGGCACAATGCCTTGGTGTCAGGTTCGAGCCCACCTCACGGCCCAAGTGGATTTTCTCACTGATATGTATCACGTTAGTGTGATTTCTGTGTTAATAATAATAACTTTTATTCAGGTAAAAGTACATGCATACAAAATGAGTTATAAAGAGAATTTTGGATTTCTAGATTGCAGCAGTTGTTGTTATAGATTCAGCTACTCGGAACAAGTTCCAAGTAGCACGGGCTATGGTGAACCCGTAACTTATCTGGCACAGGAGCGGGGCAAGTAGCACGGGCTATGGTGAGCCCGTAGTGGACTTACCTGGCACAGGAGCGGTGCTGATTGCAACAGTTGTTGCTGTTTCAGATTTAGCTACTCAGAACGAAGTGTCCATGTAGCACGGGCTATGGTGAACCCGTAATGATTGCAGCAGGAGAGACCCTTCATATGCACCAAGTGAAATGAGGTGAAGTCAGGTGTCACACACTCTCATGTCGTCTGGGGCAGTAAGTGAGGTGTGAGGTGCTGTCTTGGTGTAGTCTGGAGGAGGTGGTAATTACCTAATTGTGCTTGCGGGGGTTGAACTTTGGCTCTTTGGTCAAAAGAGTGTGTTGTATCAAGAGTGTATCAACACCCAAGGTGTTGATAGGCAGCACACATTACCACCCC
>NC_091202.1:31662684-31670184 GCF_040958095.1 Procambarus clarkii
ACTTACGCAAGTGCTTACGAATGTGTACATCTTTTCTGAATCTTTGACGGCTTTGGTTACATTTATTAAACAGTTTACAAGCATGAAAACGGGCGTCTCCCCGTCCGGGACGACGTCGTCTCGGGCGTCTCCCCGTCTAGGACTACGTCGTCTCTGGCGTCTCGATCCCCGCCCGGGACGACGACGTCTCAGGCGTCTCCCCGTCCGGGACGACGTCGTCTCAGGCGTCTCCCCGTCCGGGACGACGTCGTCTCAGGCGTCTCCCCGTCCGGGACGACGTCGTCTCTGGCGTCTCCCCGCCCGGGACGACGTCGTCTCTGGCGTCTCCTCGTTTGGGTCGACGGAGTCATTCTTGTATTGGCCCAACATGTCAACAAATGTCATTTTCCTCTACATCAAGAATGTTCTCATGTTACCTGTAATATATATATCTCTCTCTCTCTCTCATATATATATATATATATATATATATATATATATATATATATATATATATATATATATATATATATATATATATTTATTCTCGGATTTTTCAAGAGATTTTCCCCCGTTTTCTTCTCACGGGTTTTCTCCCCAGACCCTCATCCGGGGCCCTCATTTGCTTCTTGGAATCGTTAAGATTTATCTTATTACTCTCTCTAATGTTTTCTCCCGCCCTCCTCCTCTCTCCTTTCCTTACCTCCCCAGGGGTTCTCACCCCCCCCCAGGGGTTCTCACCCCCCCCCCCAGGTCACCTCCCCGGGGGTTTAGCCTCCCCCAGGGAGCCCCCGGAAGGGGTTACAGTAGTGGGTTGCCGTGTGATAGCATTACCAAAACAAGAATACAGTAGAGAGATACAGACTATGTTAAGTCATTTCTAAGATAGTGACTATACATGTGTGTAGGATCCAAGATAATGGATCACAAATATGTGAGTTGTAATGTACATAAAACATATCCTTTGAATATATAAAATATTCATAAAAATATTCAATTCGCCCATACATACAATATTTTAATTAATGACAATATTCTAAAACAAAAAATCATTAATAATAATAATAATAATAATACAGAGAGTAATCCCACTAACGTGATGGATCCGTGAGAAACTCCGTAGGAGCCGTGACGAGGATTCGAACCTTCGTCCGAGAGAATCCCTGACTCGCCTTAATCGACTGAGCTACGACATGGTATAAGAATTGTAACCGGGAAATCAGCTTGACCTACCACGGCTCCTGCAGTCTCTCCGAGACACAAACCAGGGATCCTCTTGGACGTAGGTTCGAACCCTCGTCACGGCCCTTGCGACGAGGACTGTTAATTTGATGCATCATGCTATTGTGATTTCTGTGCGTAATATGATCGTAAGTTGTGAACATGAGTGAACACGACAGAACTAAGCGGGGTTTGCAACCCGTTCTCGCACTTGCTTATAGTCAATATTGGCTTATTTAATAAGTGTATATGTGACATACTAATTGATTGTGAATATTTTAGTTTACCTTGAAAGGCTTCATAGAAAACACCGACCTCACCTAACCTTCTTAGTATGTTAAGCATCTTATTGCTTCATATTTACAATTATTACTTAACCTATCATCGGTATAGGGTTAAGTAATAATTGTAATTAAGAAGCAATAAGATGCTCATCTTAACATACTAAGAAGGTTAGGTGAGGTCGGTGTTTTCTATGAAGCTTTTCAAGGTAAACTAAAATATTCACAATCAGTATGTCACATATGCTTTTATTAAATAAGCCAATATTGACTGTAAGCAAGTGCGAGAACGGGTTGCAGCGGGAAAGTGAAGGAACAGGCAGTGAACTCTTCCTCCTCCTCCTCTCTCCCAGCCACACCAAAGGACTCCAATTTCCATCACCTATTTTCTCCGCCGTCAGTTTCCAGTTTGGGTCTGGAAACCCCGCCCCAGCCTGGAGGAACCCCTGGAGCATGTGGCCATCATTATTCCAGCCGCCCCAAGGAGCTGTGTATTGTGTGTCTGGAGGCTTAGTGGTTCACACCTCGTTGTCCTGCTTTGTTGGGGGTTCTCTCCCCTCTGTCTTTGTTCTGATGCGTGGGAGGGGGGAGAGGGGTGTTGTGGGAGGGGGGGGGGGGAGTGTGGTGGTGTGGGTGGGGGTGGGGGGGGGGGGGGAGTGAGGTTAGACGTTGAGATAAGTCTGGTCCTAATCGCGCACTCAGACCTTGATAAAGCACTCTGTGAAAGACTTGGTGTAAATTCCTTACATCAATTTCACAAATACACAATTTAGTTTTTTTTTTAGGCTTAAAGGGAGTGTGGTGTTGGGGAATTTGTTGAGAATTGTGTGTGTGTGGTGTGGGTAAATGTGTGTTTGTGTGTGGGAGGGGAGTTGTGGGGGGGGGTGTATGTGTGGGGGGGGGTTAGGGTGTGTCGTGATCCGCACCATTACATCAGGACCAACATGGCGGCCTCTGGCGGGGAAAATATTTGATCATTGGTTTTGACAGACTTGATTGATGGGCCCCCCTCCCCCCCCCCCCCCCCTACACGTTTTATATTACTCCTGCAAGGTTGTCGTGGCGCACAAAGTGCTCAGTCTGTGCTCAGGCCCACCATCATATATATAATATATATATATATAATATATATATATATAATATATATATATATATATATATATATATATATATATATATATATATATATATATATATATATAAAATATATAATATATATATGATTGTATACAAGACAAGCTGTTCAATGTCAGCATTAAGTAAAACTCTGTTTTCAGGCTACAGTTGTGTGTGTGCAAACTAAAGTGTTTGAAAATGTAATAAGTTATTACGAAACGCGTTAAAGCGTCGCGTCAGACTATATATATATATATATATATATATATATATATATATATATATATATATATATATATATATATATATATATATATATATATTGTGACGATAATCTCCTTCAAGAGATTGAGCCTGCTCTTCCCTCCAAAAATACATCGCAACAAATATATAAAACTACTATGGAAGAAATGTCCAACAACGACAACAACATCTCCAAGGTTTGCCAGAGCGCAAAACGTATGCAGCCAGGGACACCTGCTCAGCCTCAAACCGCCAAACTACCTGTCTTGTTGCCGGCTACTCGCTGATTGGCCGCCGGTCTGGCTGCAACTGCACTCCACCCCCCCATACTACTCGATGTCTGGGGCCGCCACGACCTCAGTCCTCAGAATATTCAGTGCTTTCATACGGTTAACACTTCTTCCTGGTAGACTGAGCTTTGGCTTAAGTGTACTAAGAGAGGTGATAGCTTGAAGCCAATATTCCTGCACCTCTCATTTTATTGCATATTGCACAGCTTGTTATTGCTCACTTGTCTTAACGTAACTTTTCATTTTGCCATTTAATTATTCTTATTATTTTGATTGATTGATTTTATTATATGAATTTGTATGTCCATTTTATTCATGTTTTGTTTATTTAACGTAATTAAAATTTCATTGTTAAAATTTACTTGTGTTTTGTGTGTCTTCTCCTTACCTTACCACAGACGAAGTTCCAGATTTTCTTTTTTTTTTTATTCTATGTGACGAGGCCATACCCCTAGCCTTAAACAGCCGAACACCAACGCGTTACCGTCACTATATATATATATATATATATATATATATATATATATATATATATATATATATATATATATATATATATGACTGCTCTGGCTGGGGGCAGAACTGTAGTCTTGTAATTGCCTATCGTTGCCCTAGACTAAAGGCTCTTCCGTTGGCGTGTCTAACAGAGCAGTTAATCCGGTCGTTGTAAATGAAGCTGGGATTTATTCTCCAGGTCAAATTCTGCGTTCTTGAAGGTGTTCCATTCTCAACAGCTCCAGAACTGTGAACGAGGCGTGTTTGTTGCCCTGTTCTGCCTGCCTCAAGAACTGTTCTCATCTCGGGGGGAGAGGCTGAGCGCCTGGCCTTTAAGCAATTGGGTACTTTACGGGCTCGCCATAGCCCGTGCTACTTGGAACTTTTTGTTCTGCGTAGCTGAATATAAAACAACAACTTGGGTACTTGTGATATAAGCCTGGCCTAGATTCTTCATTCGTCTTGGCGGCATTAAGAGGCACTTCCTTGCACTTGCAAGACAATATGAACACCTAAATGTGTAGGTTTCTCTTTGATTAACTATTCTTCAAGACCATTAGGCTCTAATTTTCATTCATTTAATGTTCTTGACGAGCCATCACGCCGTCCTCTTGGGCCTCGGCGCTGCTGCTCCAAGCTTGGCTGCCACACACAGTGGCACTCTGCACGCTGCGTTCTTTATGGCACCCTGCACGCTAGGCACTTCAATTCCGAGAGCCAACTAAATGTATATTGAGTAGTTCCCGTTCCTAACCCCCCTCCCTTCCACTCCCTCCACAACCCCACCCCAGGGGCACGCGTTTGGTGGCGCTCCGTGCCTCTGGGCCCAAGTGTGTGTGTGTGTGTGTGTGTGTGTGTGTGTGTGTGTGTGTGTGTATTTACCTAGTTGTGCTTGCGGGGGTTGAGCTCTGCTCTTTTGGCCCGCCTCTCAACTGTCATTCAACTGTTTCTACTACTACTTCCCCTCCCCCCACCACACACACACACCAGGAAGCAGCCCATGACAGCTGACTAACTCCCATGTACCTATTTACTTATTTACTGCTAGGTAACAGGGGCACTCGGAGTGAAAGAAACTTTGCCCATTTATTTCTGCCTGGTGCGGGAATCGAACCCGCGCCACAGAATTAAGAGTCCTGCGTGCTATCCACCAGGCTACCAGGCCCCCCATGTACTCACCTATTTGTGCTTGCGGGGGTTGAGCTTTGGCTCTTTGGTCCCGCCTCTCGACTGTCAATCACCTGGTGTACAGATTCCTGAGCCTATTGGGCTCTTATCATATCTACATTTAAAACTGTGTATGGAGTCAGCCTCCACCACATCACTGCCTAATGCATTCCATCTGTTAACTACTCTGACACTGAAAAAGTTCCTTCTAACGTCCTTGTGGCTCATGTGGGTACTCAGTTTCCACCTGTGTCCCCTTGTTCGCGTCCCGCCAGTGTTGAATAGTTTATCCTTGTTTACCCGGTCGGTTCCCCTGAGGATTTTGTAGGTTGTGATCATGTCCCCCCTTACTCTTCTGTCTTCTAGTGTCGTAAGGTGCATTTCCCGCAGCCTTTCCTCGTAACTCATGCCTCTTAGTTCTGGGACTAGTCTAGTCGCATAACTTTGGACTGTTTCCAGCTTCGTCCTTGTCTTCGTAACACACTGTACCTCTAGCCTCTGTATCTTTTTTTGTTGAGAAATATTTCTTTGTAATAAAAAGGAATTATCAGTGTTGCAGGAAATGTTGTCGTTGTGTCTCCTGATGTTTAAAAACGCAAATAACTTGAGCATAAGGATAATTTTCCTTACGAATATATAGAATATATACGGTATATACTGAGAACATATATGCATCCCTGGAGATTATAGGGATAACGTGCATGAGGTGATTATAACCAATCCGGTGATTATAGGTTTCACCCGGTTCAGTGCTGACGGTGAAATCATTGAGCGGTGTGTGTGTCAGCGTATTGGAACTATTAACCGGATGTGAGGGGGCTTGACAGCCCCGGCCGAGGTAACTAGGAGCCAAGAGTACGCGCCGCGCAGTGTACGGGTTTGTGGGGCTCCTGAAGCCCGATAATGGCCGCGGGATGGTAATGACAGGCCGGTGATGGCCTGAATATTGATTAACACGATCCTGATAGCTTAGTAATGATGGTATCGTAGTGTTGGCAGAGGTGCTGCCTCTCTCTCCGTGTTGGGAGAGGTGCTGCCTCTCTCTCCGTGTTGGGAGAGGTGCTGCCTCTCTCTCCGTGTTGGGAGAGGTGCTGCCTCTCTCTCCGTGTTGGGGGAGTGAGCTGCCTCTCTCTCGGTGTTGGGGGAGTGAGCTGCCTCTCTCTCGGTGTTGGGGGAGTGAGCTGCCTCTCTCTCGGTGTTGGGGGAGTGAGCTGCCTCTCTCTCGGTGTTGGGGGAGTGAGCTGCCTCTCTCTCGGTGTTGGGGGGGGGTGAGCTGCCTCTCTCTCGGTGTTGGGGGAGTGAGCTGCCTCTCTCTCATATTACCCTCTCGTGTGGTGCCACCCTCTGCTGTGGTGCCACCCTCTGCTGTGGTGCCACCCCTCTGCTGTGGTGCCACCCCTCTGCTGTGGTGCCACCCCTCTGCTGTGGTGTCACCCCTCTGCTGTGGTGCCACCCCTCTGCTGTGGTGCCACCCCTCTGCTGTGGTACCAACTATGACCTTCGCCAGGTGGTGTGATATATGCTAACTAGCGTCCGTCTGCCGCTAGGGTTTGAGAGGCGGGACCACAGAGTCTAAGCTCAACCCCCCCACAAGCACAGTTAGACGAGTACTGAACCTGGCCGCGGGTACACCCCCGCCAGGTGAACACACAGGGTTGTGTGTGTACTGGGGGTCACCCCATATGACTACCCAAGTGAGAGAGGGACACACATGTGTCCCCCCCCCCCTCCACCCCAGGGGTCATAACGGCTCGTGGCCGGATTACTGGGTCATTACCAGTATTACCGGACTCAGGCTTGAGTAGTTAGGCTTGACTGTGTCTGAGACACTCTGACTGTCCTCATAGGCGCCAACACATCTCATTGTCACTTCTAAGCATTTAATATGGTTGTATAAACAGATTTATGGGTCAGTTCAGTGTCTTACACCGAGCAGTTTAATTATAACGTTTTGGCACTAAAGTAAGCTAGTGGAGTCTTAGAGAAGCCTCTTGATAGTGATCTGAATAAGCTTTTCTAACCGAGGAATTATCTACAGAATTAAGATGCCCGAGTTTCTTAGCTCTGGCGTCAATGTTGACATTGTGATGTATATTAGAGTATTAGATATTAGATAAAGTTGGTCTTAAAATACCTTTAGGTCAATGACCAGTGAACTTTCCAAGGACCAAACCAACGCTGTCCTCTCCAGGGATGCCCCGCCCTTACTGCTCTCCAGGGACGCCCCGTCCCTTCTCCTCCTAGAACCTCCCACCCTTTTAAGTCCACATGCCCTGGAGGGAGAGGGGCACCCGCCCACAAGACGACCCTCAGGGGCTCCCACGCTAAAACAAACACACACACACACACACACACACACACACACACACACACACACACAGAGGAAACAACATGGCCACCATTAACACTATAGAGAGAGAGCAGCTTCTGCCACTTGCAAGAACAGAGCCAGACTGCTAATCATGGGAGACTTCAACCGCGCATGGAGAGTTAAGCTGCTGGACGTGGCAACAAGAAACTTTCTAAGCCTCAAGGGACCCCACAAGAATGAGAGGAGAAGACGAACCAGTAATGCTTCATATTCACTCTGAGTGAGTCGGCTTCAAGATGACCTGGACCAACTGAAGGAATGGTCCAACAAATGGGAGTTAGTTTAACCCAAGCATGTGTGTGGCAACGTAGGGAGACCGGGCCGCATCACTACTGGT